>NC_080734.1:7423391-7633391 GCF_019097595.1 Hemibagrus wyckioides | reverse complement strand
TAATAATAATAATAATAATAATAATAATTATTATTATTATTATTATTATTATTATTATTATTATTACTACTACTACTACTACTGCAACTAGTAGTAGTAGTAGTAGTAATAATAATAATTTATATTTAGACCCTTTAATAGCTATATAGAGCTAAACGCTTCCCAATTGGAAACATTCCCATATCTGAGTTTGCGGCTGAATCCCAAATTACTCCTTGGTCCCTATATAGGGTACTAGGTAGATGTGGCTCTGCAGCCCTACATAGTGCATATGTTCATTAAGGAGCCTATTGGGATTCAGCCCATTTCCTTCATTGTGGGCAGTGAGAGTAAGCTGTGTGTGTGTATGAGTGTGTGTACACAATACAGGATGTTTTTATTAGGAGCGACTGCGCACTCTCTCTCTGTCGGAGACTGAATCTTTCATTATAAATAAATTCAGTATATTTACGGGGGAAAAGGACAACAGCAGTGGGAGCCGCCTGTGCGATCCGCAGGTTCGAGGTGTGATTTTTTTGTGAAGTAACACTCTGCGTGATCAGACACCAGCTGAGTTGAACCTGAAGCCTCCATGTGATTACAGACCCGCATCTTACTGGAGCTGATCATCGGTGAAGCATCGTGTTGTGTGGAGCCAGAAACAGTGACAGCATTTTGCAGCCCGGTTTGTGAAATGAATCCCAGCCGGCAGGCAGACTGAGATCAGACAGCGGATGTGGGAGGACACTAGAAGGACGGGGGTGCTTTCCTGGTCTGGAATAAACAGCGAAGTCTCTGCGTGGATAAACAGTGTCATCTCTTCACTTCACAGAAATGGAGAAGAACCTAGACGCAAGAATCGTCCTTAGAATTTCTCCTAGATTTTCTTTCCACTACCTCCTACCTTCCTCCTCTAGCTGCTTAGACCCTGATGATGGAAATCAACACACTGGATTATAAAGCTTCAATCAAAGCATGGGAGTGGGATTCATTTCTCTTGTCTGGATTTCTCTTTAATGAAATAAGGAACTATTTGTGCCATTAGTTCATTGAATCCATTCATCAGCCCTGAGTCTGATACGGACAGAATGACAGCATTCCGGTCATCCCTTTTGGCTCTGATAACGCGCACATTTTCTCCATCTGTTCATCAGGAGCGATGCTTTTCCACATGACTCCTCTGCATGCAGACGTTCTGGCTTTCTGTTGTTTTAAATCAGGTGTTTGCTGAGGAATAAACAAGACCCACGACATGCATCTCGGACTGGATGAGAGCAGGGAATGTCAGTACAATCAGATCTGCACCCATCATAACTCCTCATCCATGGAAACCCCGCACACTAAAAAGAGGAGAGTGAAGAGAAAGTGGCAGGTCTTCCCAGGCCGGAACAAGTTCTACTGCGATGGGCGGATCATGATGGCGAAGCAGTCCGGCGTGTTCTACCTTACCATGGCTCTGATCCTGGTGACCAGTGGGCTGTTCTTCACGTTCGAGTAAGTGTTGAGTAACCATTTGAGTGAGGAGTCACTGTGAATGTCCCACGTGTGCTCCTTGTTGGTTTTCAGTCATGATCCGACTTCACACCGGCTCTGACCCACACATGTACCATGATTTGTTATTGCTGTATTTGTAAAGCACTGATTCTAAGATCCAGCCTCCATCCACTCTTAAACAGGATTCTCCTTGTAACCTTTTATGTATCATTAACACTCACTTGTAAGGTTCCCCATAAAACCTTTAAGATCCAATAGAGTACAACTTCCTGCTAGTATATTTCCTACATAAATGTAATAACGGTCAGATCCAGAAGCTTTCCTTTTTTTGTCTCTGTGGAAGAACTCCAATCCCAGTGTTCTGTATAGAACTTTTAAGTTCTCCCAGAGAACTACACCAAAGAAGAGGCGTCAAAAGCATTAATTTAAGCCCCTTATAGTCATTTTTATACAGAATGTATGGTATAATCTTCAAACAATAGTTGACTCCAGGACCTTTCAAGTCTTCTTAAAGGTTGAAATCTCACATGTTTTCTGCAGAGGGCCCAGCATCTTGGCAACTCTGGGATTTGAACTTTCTTCTAAGACAAAAACAATCTTAACCACTGAGCTTCTGCTGCTCTCTTAAACAATCTGGATTTTACAGTTACAATAAAGTATATCCCTTTTTAGAGAAGGTTCCAGGTAGATGTTCTTTAGAGGTAGCGCATGTATCATAGTACATAGAAAATGGCAGAATCCTCACCCTGATCCACACCCCTGTGCCTACAGATAGATAAGATTTAAGGATCTCACTCATGGACTCTATAGAGGCTCACTAACATTCCTGGGAATCTTCTGGTCACTTTACAAATGAGGCAAAATTTCAGATAGTGGTAATAGTAGCACTTTTTATAGTAGTAGCAGTTTAGCCCATGATTATAAAAAATGAGAAAAGAACCTCAAACAGATTGAAGTGTAGGTGTAGAAGGTGTAGATTTATTGCCAACACTTTAACTGCCACTATATATCGAGGCTTCAATTCACTTCAGAATTTATGGGCTGGTTTTCCACACCAGATCTCGCCTATGATTTACTAGTTTTGAGTTTGGTCATTGGACAGACATCGCAGTGTCAAAAACAGCAGTAAAATGTATGTGAGGGTAGATTTGATTAATTTCCGAATAGATGTGAAATGGAATGTGGGTTAATGTATTAGCACCGGATTCAAGGATAAATGTAAGGATTCAGCCCTGTATATATACACATCAGGCATTATGACCACCTGCTTAATATTCTGCTGGACTCCATGGGCACCTCACAACTTACATTACTTTAAGGATACTTTTGATAGATACTGACCACTGCAGACACCCCACAAGAGCTGCAGTTTTGGAGATGCTCTGATCCAGATGTCTAGCCATCACAATTTGGTGCTCAAATCCTTACGCTCGCCCATTTTTCCTGCTTCTAACACATCAACTTTGAGGACAAAATGTTCACTTGCTGTCTAATATATCCCACCCACTAACAGGTGCCATGATGAGGAGATCATCAGTCTTATTCACTTCATCTCTCACTGCTCATAATGTTATGCCTGATCGGTGTATATTAAACCCTGATAATATATTTAGGGGAGAGTGGGGAAAGTTGTAACAGGGATCTGTCAGTTGCTCCAGTGGTGAAGACATGCTCAGTAGCATCCTCTGCCTGTCTGCAAACAACAACTTAATCAGCTCTGAAGAGTTCATTATCAAAATTCAGTCTGAGATATGAAATGAATTTTCTCATTATCTGGAGAACATTAGAATTTTGTGTTCGTGTTGTATACAAGTGAAACCAAAACAGGGTAATGGCTGACAGCGTCATGTCAGCTGTAATAATACTACCAATAAAAGTAGGTCAGTTCATTTAAAAAAATTGTTTTGGTAAACCTTTCTATTAAGAAATATTTATTTAGCATTTCTTAGAAGGAGTCTCCGGTGTCAGGGCTTTGTTAGAGTCAGATGTAAAACTGTAAAATGTTAAATTTTCCAGAATCCATTGGAAAACCTTTGTCGTTACTTGCTAACATGACAAGCTGCATTTTATTGTTTGTCTTACTTCAAGATCGAGACAAAAAAAGAGAGTCAGGGTCTTAAGATTTGATTCCACAACCTTCTGGTCACTGAGATAAGGAAAGGAAACACTCATACACAGCGGCATAAGGAAGATAAAGGACGTGATATTCGATGATAAATGATGTGTGGGACTTAGTTTCCAGTATCCCCATCCTCCACACAGCCCACTTCCCACAACTTTCATAACACGGCACTCCCGTCTTCCTGTTTCCTTGGTAACAGTTTCCTCTCCTGCTTCGAAACAGCCGATGTCTCCTAGGAAACAGGAGGGCACCAGGCCCACGGTTCGATGTGGTGCCCTCCAGCTGCGTTGTGCTATTTTAAATGGTAATAAAAGTCCAATAAATTGGCTCTTCATGCTATTAGAGGCAGCACTTAGTGCTGAGACGCAGAACGCTGCAATGCTTGTGTTCAGTCGCAGACTTTGTAAAGAGGTAGCAATTAAATTGGTTGCGGAATTTGCTGATTTTTTTTTTTCTCCAAATGGTGGCTGCAGACATTTTGGACTCAAAATGTGTTAGTAACATTTACAAAACAGAATCTGGCGCCACACTGTGTAGTGTGTAATGTTATCCATCTACCATTTCTTCTTGGTTGAAGTCTCATCATCGTCGTGACGATTATTATCTCAGTGGATGTTTTAGATCAGTTCAGATCAAGAGGATAATGAGTGAAGTTGTTCTTAATTGGATCAGGATATAATATTCAAATTGGGCTTAAACATTACATCTTACTATCAGCTCCAACCCACATGACAGCTGATAGTAAGATAAGTAAACAATGTGGTTCTAAGCCCGTGTTCATCTCAGATTTAAAGATTCCTTTGGAAAATTGTGAACTGTGTTACTGCAATGCAATGTTTACTATATGGCCAAAAGTACGTGGAAACATGACCATCGCACCCATATGTGGTTCTTCCCCCAACAAAGTTATAGTTTCCCTTTTACTGCAACTAACAGACCCGAATCAGTTCCAGCATGACAATGCCCCTGTACACAAAGCCAGCTCCATGAAGACATGATATGCTGGAAGAACTTGAGTGTCATGCACAGAGCCCTGACCTGAGCATGTTTGGGATGAACTAGAACACCAAATGCATGCCAGGTCTTCTCACTTAACATCAGCACCTTCAGCTCTTGTAGCTGAATGAACACAAATCCCCACAGATGCTCCTAAGGCTAGTAAAAAGCCTTCCCAGTAGGGTGGAGGCTCTTATAACAACAATAATAGGACCAACTCCTCCTTAATGTGCATGGGTTAATATGCGCGTGATGGTCAGGTGTCCACATATTTTTGGCTGTGTCTGTCTGGTTCCTTCATTTCATGCTTCTGTTTAAACCAGCTCTGCCTCAGACATGAGAAAGTTCTAGAAATTCCAACCCAACTTCCTATTTACTTATTTTTTTTTAGCTAGTAATTTGCTAGCTATGTAGGTAGTTAAACGAAAGTATAAACAAAATTGCTTCATCAGCGTTGTGTTTGAAGGACAAGTGTGTTTCCAGTACACATGCTCCTCAAGTGACCACTCGAATGTCACACACTTCCAAATGGGAAGTCAACATATTAGAATATTACATTAATCTAAGGATGTATGCTGTAGGACGAGCTGGACCATTCTTGTAGGTTCTTGAAGAGTAGATTAAGATCTGAGGTGACATTATGAAGCTAGACACCAGGTATTTTGCCATATTGTACAGACCTCACCTGCCCAGTCATGATCTGTATCGTGAACACATGTTTGAAGACATCCTTTGAAAAACTTGCCAGTGACTAACCAAGCGCCAACAAGGTTACGCCCAAAGGCTTTCCTATTAAAACTCACCCCAATTAGTAGCATTGACTGCAGTCAGCTAGGTCGACTAAATAGATCTTTAACAGCCATTTATTACCTCACAGCAGATAATGTTTGTTTTTACTGCATGCAAGCGGACCTTTTTTATCACCGCCCTTACTTTGACCTCTTCCTTGACGAGATATTGGAATAGCTTATTTTTAAAACCTCTACATTTGTTTTTTGCCCTCTACGTTCCCACACTGGTGTCTACAGATATTTATTCTCCTTAAAGATCACGTCTGGCACTAAGACTACAAATAAAATGACTTTTGCTGGCTCAGTGTTTGTGTTCCCAGCCTCTAAAATAAACACATTCCAGCGATTCTACTTGGGAAAACATGGTAGCCTGAAGCACACTGATGTTTGCTTGACAAGCTGTCGAATCTGACAAGCATCTTAAGAGGATTAGCATTAATTACATCAGTGGCATGAGCAGCGGTTGACACATTTTAGTCTGCAGTTCTCATGTAATATTATGACTACCATGTGACTGTTAGAAATAATATATATATATATTAAAAAAAATGTTCTTCGAAGTTTTCTCATGTTTCTAATAGAGTTATATAAGCTACAGAACCCCACGTGTGCAAACAAAGATCCCATAAGAGTTCTGGATACAACCATGTTTCTGAAAAAGATGTATTTCTGTCCAAGATTATGAAGCACAAATTACCCAAACATGTATATCACACGTCTTAGGCTATGAGCGCTGGTACAATGTATAAGTGTGTGAATGTGTGTTCCTAGTGCCCTCTGATGGACTACTGTCCCGTCCACACACACACACACACTGCCTTATGTCTTATATCTTATGTCCAGCATTCCCGTTATAGTATCCCGGCTCTATGACTCTTGGCAGGTTAAAGTGTTTACCGAAGATGACAGAGTAAATGATTTTTAAACCCATTAAAACCAGTGACCACTGTATTTCCACTGTACTGGCTGTGATGTCATGTGCGTTTAAAAATCCAGCTGGGAATTCCGACTCATGTTTCTGAATCGAGGTTGTAAAACAGGATTCATTCACCTCATTATGGTTCCACATACATATGAACTCAGTCATCTTTAATCATCTTAGGAATGCACAGAATAGCACCCAAGGACAAATTTCGGTAATAGAAAACGTCCTTGCACTATTTTATTTTTCTTGTGTGTGTAATTTCCCATGTGCAGAAGTGATATGAGAAGAAAACGGAGGAGAAGGAAATCGCCAGAAGGAAGGTCTGCGTGACTGTGACTCAGAACGGAATATGTAATCTATTCACTTTTAAAGCTTTCAGCGGGGCATCCTACCAGCTGTGGCACAGACATCCTTACACACTCACTGCAGCAGATACAACTCCATTAAAAACAAAAAAAAAAATCAGTGTTAATGTCAGTAAACTTGGTTTGGAAAGTTTTAGTATTTGTATACTGTTGAAAGGAAGATGAGGAATTTGTCATTAGTTATGTAAGGAATAGTTATGTATAAGAAAATAATTGATAGTTTGCCAAATGAATCCATATTTGAGCCACATTTAACATTGTGGATCATCTGAAAGACAAGTTAGCGCTTGTGTTACAACAGCTGTATACACCAGATTCTCTGTATTCTTTAATAAGTTAAAAAAAACAATGCAAATTGTCTTGTTACAGTGGTCAGGACGTGCAAAACACAATAACAAATCCAATAACATAGGGCACAATTCAGACAATACCGGAAAAGGTAGGCGTACACTACCAGTCAAAAGTTTGGACACACCTTCTAATTCCATGGTCTTTCCTGATGTTTATTTCTTTCTACATTGGAAAACAATGCTGAAGGCGGCCGAAATACACAATAATCTGGTTTGAACAGTTGATATTGAGATATGTCTGCTACTGATGCTCTGTAAAGCCTTCATAACGCCTCTAATCTGAGGTGCTGTTAATTGGTGATTTCTGAGGCTGGTCACTCTAAATGAACTTCTCCTCTGCAGCAGAGGTCAGTTTTGGTCTTGCTTTACTGGGATGGTCTTCATGTGAGCCAGTTTCATCATGGTGCTTGATGGGTTTTGCGAATGCACTTGACAATACTGTTCTTGCAAGAACTATTCCAGAACACCTGACCTTCGTGTCTTAAAATAACAACTGACTGTTTTTTGTTGTTGTTACATATGGATCACTTAAGTCCATGTGTGTTATTTCATAGTTTTGAAATCTCCAGTATTGTTCTAGAATGTAGAAAATAAATCCCTAAACAAAAACCACTGAATTAAAAGGTGTGTCCAAACTTTCGACTGGTAGTGTAGTTTGCGACTGGAATTCTTACCACTGATTGGATGAGACATCTGTCACTCAAGATAGTAGGAAACTGTGTAACTTTATTTCTTGTACAGGTGTGGAGTTCTGTGTAAACCATTTTTTTCAACTTTAAATCTTTTAAAGAAAATAACAAACATGCATATTTATAAGAAAGTGGAATTTATTTAACTCTACTTTGAGGAAGGACGTCCATATGCCGTGATTTTGGATAACCTGATAGTGTATCATGGCTTAAATATTAGTTTGCGATGTCTAAAAACTAAAGAACGCAGGTATGTTTCGAAGACAAAACTATTCCAGATTAAAGGATGTAAGGAGCGTTATAAGAACAGAGCTGTGTTCATGTACACGTGAATAAACCTTCTACTGCTGCAGCCTGCTGGACTTCCTGTATATCTTGAGTGACCGATGTCTCGTCCAATCAGAGGTAAGAATTCCATTCGCAAACTATACCTACCTTTTACGATTTGTTATTGTGTTTCTGGATTGATTCTGTTTTGCAGTTCTTGGCCACCGTATCTTGTTACAGTAAAACTGAAAATCCTAAAGTCCTAAAATGGAAAACATTTGGAATGAAAAAGTCTCCAGCTGACACTGGAGACTCCTTCCAAAAATGTCTAATTAAACGAATGCCTAATTATAAATGATTTCCTCTCTTCATTAAATAAACAGTAATAAAGGTTATTATTAGTGTTAGATAAATGCAGTTGGTCTGCCATGTGGAAACCAGCTGGAAATAAACCCTTACTGTCAGAGCTAATGCTATAGAAAAAAAAAATGAATCAACTCCCTGTAGTCGCAATTATTAATGAACTATTAATTAAAGTATTATTAAAGAAGATGGCAAACCTTGAAGTGGAGGCATCACATTTCTAACCGAACATGCATCTACAGATTCTTTTTCTGCTGGACAAAGCCATCTTGTAACCTCTTGTAAGTGTCTGACTCACAGATGATGTGAATCTTGTCTGAAAATGATGAAGGTATATGCTAAAGCTGGTTTTGTGGAGGAGGAGGAGGAGGAGGAGGAGGAGGAGGAATAGAGACTGACATGCACACTGACGGAGAAGTGCTTAATCAGAGCGGCTGTTAAACTCTCGAATAAAAGGCAGACACGGTAAACAGAGTAAACAGGATGATGCCCTCACAATGAGCTCATCATGGACACTTTCATTAAAACACTGTGATGACCGTTACCTTTGAAGAAGAATGCAGATATTTTTCACATGGGGTCTAAGGATTCTCCTAATGTGCACTGAAAAACGTTGAATGAAACCTGTATGTTCTCACCTGTATGCTATAATGATCTATAGGCTGTTTGTTTCTCGCGTCATCTCCATTAGCAGACCCGGCTTCTGCTCTTAATTTCACTACAATCCTTTATCTATTAAAACCCACATTTCTTACTGACTGTAAAAAGGCACAGTTTTCGACCTCGAGGCAGTTAAAGGAGGTCGAATATTTCAGTCGTTTTCAGTGTTTTATATTCGAAAGGGTGATTTTTCTTTCCCGGAAAGTGCCGGAAGAAATCCGACCCCTACTGCTTGATACCAGCTGTTACAGAGGAGCTGCTGCTCATGAAGAATGGAGCAATTTTTCACGAAAGAAAAAAAGTGTTCAATGTGTTGACGTGCAGAAGAATGTTTCTCAATGCAAGCGGCTGCTGTTATTACTTTTTATTGCCTGTTGTGTTTCCATTACTTCATCATCCACCTGTAGGTTGAAAGCATCAAACATTACAATAAATATAGGAGCGAGAGGACGGGTATTAACACAGTGCTACTCATACGGCTATGGGGAATGAGGCTATGGAGATGATTTGAAATGGATTGTGTCCCGAAATGGTTCATTTTATATTTGGTAGATGTTTTTTTTCCAAACGATCCAAGACAGCGACACAGCAATGAACATGTTCAGTCGACTCAAAATTTGGGAGGATGGAAGGAACCTATTTTTAATGAGTAGTGCTTGAGCAAGTGTTTAAAACCCTGAGTTCTTGTACACGTGGGGAGTTTTGGTGGACGAGGGCATATTTACAGTCAAAAAAATCAAAATAAAGAAAAGATAAATGGGCCATTGGGCTTGAGAAGATGTCGAGATCCTGTCTGACCAAAAGTAATAAAGAATTAAAAGCAAAGAAGCTTGTAATGCCTTACATTTCATTCATATATTAGACAGCATCTGCACACAGATGCTGCATTTCTTTCCTAGTGAGAGAAATTAGATTACACATAGCAATGAAGTTAGTGCCACAAATAAACTATCAATACTCAATCACTGATGGTGATTTAGTTATTATCTTTGATTAACCTTATTAAAATGTGGATGAGGTTGCCTTCTGAGCCTGGTTCCTCTCGAGGTTTCTTTCTCATATCATCTTAGGGATCTTGCCACTGTCACCAACAGTCATCTTTTGGTCATTGGTGAAAATCAGTTTTCTGTATTTATCTATTTTAAGTGTAACAGTTCAATCTTTTTATACTACAGCATTGATCAATTCTCGATTACGTTTATGGCAGACGCTCTTATCCAGAGTGACTTACAATGTATTTCCCCCTATATATCTGAGCACTTGAGGGTTAATGGCCTTGCTCAAGGGCCCAGCAGAAGCAGTTTGGTGGACCTGGGAATTGAACATCTCACATCCTGATCCCGATTGTGATTAGTCAGGCCCAATTAATCATTTATAGTTTTTGCAGCTGCATTGTAGGACTGAGAGAAACACAATTTCAATCCTCTGTATGTCCTTTACATATAGCAGAAATGACAATAAAGCTAAATATGACTCTCTCTGATCAAGTGGTTTATATTAATGTACATGTTCTAATAGGTTATTGTTTCTATGGTAACAACTTACACCGGGACTTGTATGGTGGAGACTCCATTTACTCTAAGGCTAATAATGTAATAAAAATTAAATTGTATAGTCTTTAATATGAGGAAGGAGACATCCATAGCTGCTCTAACATAAGCAATAACAGGAACTAGTCTAATGGATGTTCCAGAACATTAGATGTACCTATAAATAGATAAAAAAATTCATTCATTAATAGAAAACCAAGATAATTGTTTGCAAATTGCTGTGAAAACACTTCAGGATGTTCTGTTCTGAAACATTTAACACCATCCAGTTGTTGATTGTTTTAACAACATGTCCCGTCATGTTTAATTCTTTATTTCCTGACACACTAATATTTCTCATCTGCCTCGTCCAGCTGTCCGTTCCTGGCCTCTAACTTGAGTCCAGCCATTCCAGCCATCGGTGGTGTGCTCTTCCTCTTCGTTATGGTCATGCTCCTCCGTGCGAGCTTCAGCGACCCCGGCGTTCTGCCCCGAGCCACTCCGGATGAGGCGGCTGATGTAGAGAGGCAGATAGGTAGGACCATGTTGCTGTGTTTCCCTTTATCTTCCTAATTCATTTCTGTCTTGAGTAATGGTGATGATCATGTGATCACAGTGCTAATCAAAAATCTAAATAATTTTGTATGTTGTGGTCATGGTACAGTGTTTTCCAGGCTGTAAGAGACATTAACTTAAACTGTTTACTTAAAGTACATTAATACTTTAAGTACTTTACATAATGTACAGAAAATAATGCAAACATTACAACCGACGTTATCTGAAAGTTCATTTGTTTCAGTTAAATAAAGTTTAAGATTCATAAAGTTGTACAGTCTTCCACTGTTATTGTGCTTACCTCACTCAGTTAGCATGATTAATCTCAGTGCTAGTGTATCTGTTAGCATCTAAATGCCACATGTCTCTAACCCTGGGATATTCAGTTAGATCAGAGCTGGGGGTAAATTAGAAAAACAATAACAGATGCTTTAAATAAAAAGTTAAACAAAATAAAAACTCTAAGAAAGTTTCATCAGGCCTTTAAGAACTTGCATCTTGTTGTATTAATCATGAAGCCAGCTGTAGTATACCCTGAGTATATTCTGATCAAGAATTTATATATATATATATATACATTTGTGGCTTACATTTACATAATTTGGCAGATGCCCTTATCTAGAGTCACTTCCATGTATCTTGTTTATATAACTGAGCAATTGAGTGTCAAGGGGCCAGCTCAGTGGTCCTCAGATTCAAAATCGCTTCTGATTAGTAGTCCAACACCTTAACCACTGATCTCCCACTTTCTGTATGACACAGATCTGATTTTGCATGGACTTATCCAGAGCAACTTATGGATAACATATATAATCCTAGATTGGATACATATCCTATATACAGGCATGCAACACAAATGAAAACGATCAGATATCTGAATTTATGCGGTTTCTCCCCGCTGTGTGTATCACTGTTGTCATCCTCCTCCGGTGTCGGCATTGCAGCAAAACAGCAGCGGAAGACAGCGACACAGCAGTGAACATGTTCAGTGGACTCAAAATTTGGGAGGATGGAAGGAACCTATTTTTAATGAGTAGTGCTTGAGCAAGTGTTTAAAACCCTGAGTTCTTGTACACGTGGGGAGTTTTGGTGGACGAGGGCATATTTACAGTCAAAAAAATCAAAATAAAGAAAAGATAAATGGGCCATTGGGCTTGAGAAGATGTCGAGATCCTGTCTGAGCAAAAGTAATAAAGAATTAAAAGCAAAGAAGCTTGTAATGCCTTACATTTCATTCATATATTAGACAGCATCTGCACACAGATGCTGCATTTCTTTCCTAGTGAGAGAAATTAGATTACACATAGCAATGAAGTTAGTGCCACAAATAAACTATCAATACTCAATCACTGATGGTGATTTAGTTATTATCTTTGATTAACCTTATTAAAATGTGGATGAGGTTGCCTTCTGAGCCTGGTTCCTCTCGAGGTTTCTTTCTCATATCATCTTAGGGATCTTGCCACTGTCACCTCAGGCTTGCTGATTAAGGATAAAATAGTAACTTTAAACTTAATCATTTCTTTTATACTTCTGTAAAGCTGCTTTGAGACAATGTCCATTGTTTAAAGCGCTATACAAATAAATAGAATTGAAATGAATTGAAAATACACTATTTTTTGGTAGTTCTGGTTTCTGATATCAATAAATTACTGAGCCAGTAAAAAAAAAAAAACACCCTTTGTCATCCAATGTAAAGCAATTTGTAAAGGGAAAGAAAATGAAGGGAAAAATGACCGCGGGTTGTCCAATGGCTTTGACTCACTACAGCTGAACCCTGAATGATCTGGATGATTAAGAGTCTGATTAGATAACAGTTAAAGATGTGTGCAGTGTAAGCAGAGAGAAGAACAGGAGCACCACCCGAGCTATTTAAAACACTTTCCTGTCTCTCTGCCAGCACCCTCATCTTTCAATTCTGCACGAGTTCTGCTTCCACTGTGCTTTTTATAAATTTCCCATTTCATGCCGCTGTCTTTGCATAAGATGAAAAATCTTGTCAGAGAACATACCGTTATGACCTTCCTCTCACGTCTTTTCCTGAGGCTCAGTGATGTGCAGACTGAACTAGAGAGACTCGGATTTAGACCGAGCAGGTTTGAGGTTATCTGCCTTCCTCTCACCATGTGTATGCTTTTAACTGATTCTCTGCTCAGCGTCTGCTACTGCGCAAAAACGGAAAACTGGTGAAAAAACGGTGAAAGAAGGGTGAAATATTCATAATCAGGTCAGCAAATCTGGAAAACTGGTGAACAAGTGGTGAAATATTCATAATCCAGTCAGGAAATCTACAAAACTGGTGAATAAATGGTTGAAATATTCATGATCAGGTCAGGAAATCTGGAAAACTGGTGAAAAATGGTGAAAACATGGTGAAATACTCATGATCAGGTCAGGAAATCTGGAAAACTGGTGAACAAGTGGTGAAATATTCATAATCTAGTCAGAAAAAAAAAAAAATGGTGACATTCATAATCAGAAACTACACTGACCTAATAGTTCCTCATGGGCCATTGATTGCTGTTATAGAAAGGGCATTAATCAGTTACAGATACATTATTTACTGTTTAGTGTCACCCAAATGAGGATGAGGTTCCCTTCTGAGCCTGGTTCCTCTCAAGGTTTCTTCCTCATATCATCTCAGGGAGTTTTTCCTTGCCACCGTCGCCACATGCTTGCTCATTAGGGATAAAATAAGAATAGAATAGTTTAATAATTTAATTTAATAATTTATTTTTATTTCTATTTATTTATTTATTTATTTATTTATTTATTTATTTTCCCCTCTCCTTTCTCTGTTTATCTTCTTTTGTAAAGCTGCTTTGAGACAATGTCCATTGTAAAAGGCGCTATACAAATAAAATGGAGTTGAATTGAATAATCATGTCAAGAAATCTGGAAAAATGGTGGAAAAATGGTGGAAAAATGGTGAAATGCTCATAATCAGGTCAGGAAATGAAGGACTCGATCTCCAATGGTGTTTAGTCCAAGCTTTAACATGATAGCTAGCAACATCTCCGACCATGAGCTAATCAGTACAGATTTCTGTGTAAGAATAAAAGAGAGGTTACAACTTTTCTCCTACTGTTCCAAAAAAAAAAATGTGTGCAAACTGTCAGTGTAGCTGCTCAAGATGTATATGAGAGTGGAAGCTAGCCTTGGTGTTAGTAATAGTTAGCTATACCATAAATGAACTAGCTAGCTAAAGAATATGTTGTATGTTCATTCACAACATGGCAAGTGAGAAGCATAATTCACAGAATATCATGAAAACCGATGTGTGAAAACAAGCAGATCTGTGAGGTTAGCATGACCGCTATAGAGTTCCTCACACTCTATAGGCATAAACATATTCCCCAAACATACAAATATGACCAAAATGCACAACATTTCTTCTGGATCTTATTTTAATTTTTTACTTTATTGCTTTAGCTGTTATGAGAATTGACCTTAGGATGTGTTATTAAGCTCTCTTAGCATTAAACTAAGGAAACATTAGCAAACTTAGTGAGCTAGATTTCTTTGTAAACATTAGCTAGATACACTAGAATGCAGGTTTAGCATTTATTTTATTTTATTGAGAGTACACTGTGGGGGGAAAAAATGGATGATTTAAAATGAATTAAAATATAATTAAGTATTGAAATCATGTTTAGTGGTGAAATAGCAATTTAATTAGCTTGTGTAAAATCTAACCGTTTAGTGCAAAAGGTTGATGGATGGACGAAGGGATGGAAAAATACAAAATAATAATGGACAATATTTATGATCCGATTATGTATCCTAATGAGTACAACCATTATAAAGTGATGAGCATTTACTTCTCGGGAGTATGCACCACAGGACTGATGGCTTCGCTAGTGCACACTCTGTCGCCTTTAGAGCTCGAATATGTAAATGAAACGGTGCAGTTGGTGGTGGTGGTGGGGTGGAGGGGGTGGATGGGTTTGGTACAACAAGAACCGGCACTGAGAGAAACCTTACTTCCATATAGAGTTGTTGCAGCAGGAAGCCAGCAGGTCAACATAATGTTGTAATGCGACCCCCAACTGCTCTGTTCACGAGAGAGAGAGAAAGAGAGAGAGAGAGAGAGAGAGAGAGAGAGAGAGTAAATCAGTGATGTTTAGTCTGCCTGTACGGACAGTCAAATGTAAAAATAATTCCTGCTGCTCGGATAAATATTCTGAAGGGCGTTATAGCCAGCGATTTTGCCCCAGGCCTCTGTTTCCTGCTGATCTAACCGTCAGCTGAAAGTGCTGCGTATGGCAGAAAGAGCATGTAGAAGTGAGATGAGTCTCAGTGTAGCTGCGTAGGAGTTCAACATCAGTGCTGGATAACCACAGCATGCCAGATCACGCTTATTCTGTGTTCCAGTCATGTTTAATACTCCTTCATCAGGGTCCTCTCGCCATTTCATGAAGTTTATTATCAATCTTTTTCTTTAACAGCGGCTCTGACAGTAATTCCGGTAGTTATTATTAGTCCCTGATTATGTCAAGTGCTCATACGGATATGTTGTTTCTATAGTAACAGTTAATTCACAGGGACAGACTTGTATGACAGACACTCTGCAAGAGTAATAATGAATGCCTTTGTTATTGTTAAACAAAGGGAAAAAATGTAATGGTTGACTTGGTGACGTTTTATTATTTGACATTTTGGGAAGGAGTCTTCGGTGTCAGTGCTTTGTAACGGTCAGTGGTGGAGTGTGAAGTTGGTGTTTTTATCCATTTTTGATAGATAGATAGATAGATAGATAGATAGATAGATAGATAGATAGATAGATAGATAGATAGATAGATAGATAGATAGATAGATAGATAGATAGATAGATAGATAGATAGATAGATAGATAGATAGATAGATAGATAGAGGTCAGGTCAGGCACTGATGTTGGACGAGAATGCCTGGCTCGCAGTCTCCACTCTAAGTTATCCCAAATGTGTTCTATCAGGTTGAGGTCAGGACTCTGTGCAGGTCAGTCACGTTCCTCCACACCAAACTCACTCATCCATGTCTTTATGGATCTTGCTTTGTGCACTGGTTTGTAGTCATGTTGGAACAGGAAGGGGTCATCCCCAAACTGTCCCCACAAAGTTGGGAGCATGAAATTGTCCATAATGTCTTGGTATGAATCTGAAGGATTAAGAGTTCCTTTCACTGGAACTAAGGGGACGAGCCCAACCCCTGAAAAACAACACCTGAATTCAATCTTTCGGAGGGGTGTCCCAAAACTTTTGGCAATATAGGATAGATAGATAGATAGATAGATAGATAGATAGATAGATAGATAGATAGATAGATAGATAGATAGATAGATAGATAGATAGATAGAAATAGGTGTAAATTCCCAGTGAAAATGTTGGTGTGGTTTACACAGGAAGCTTTGACAGCATGAAGTGATATGAAAGGGATAAAAAAAAAAAGGTGTTTGAAGAAACATTTAATATGTAACTGTACTGGATTGGTGAGAGGCAGGAGACAGCTTGTGTAAACCAAAAATCATATTATCCATAATGTCTGTAGCAGGCATGGAAACGCAGACAGGCAAAGCTAAACAAGAATTAATTCAGAATCATAACTAAGGGAAAGAGAAAGAGTCTCAACCAGAAAAATATAGAACAAGAGAATATATGAAACAGGAAACAAGACATGGACTTGGAGAAAAATGTAGTGTAAATGTACAAAGAACTAAACACAGGATAGCTGAACACCACCAGGAAACAAACCACTGACAGGACAGGAGCTGAGACAAGAGGGGTCAGAAACATGGCCATAAAACCCTGTAGTATTTAAAAAAATCATTTGGAAGCATCTTCAGATTTGAGATTCAGATTTGTTCTTCTTGTTTTTTACTCCTCCTGCCTGGACTGAGAGAAAAGGAAAACTCTGGTCTGTTGTTAATCTTCAGGAAAAATGCCATTCTGTATGTGTTGCTTTGTGGTTCACAGACGCAGCTAATGGTGTGACTGGTGCGAGCTCACGGCCTCCTCCCAGGACCAGAGAGGTGCTAATCAACGGGCAGACGGTCAAACTGAAATACTGCTTCACCTGCAAAATCTTCAGACCGCCAAGAGCCTCACACTGCAGTCTGTGTGACAACTGTGTGGGTAAGTCACAGAAGTGTTCTACAAAAAAATGGGGGAAGCTCTTCGTTCTTAGTTGCCCGAATTCTTACAGAACAATGAATTTCTACATAAAACTGTTAATGATCCCTTCACTGGAACAACAATTAAACCCTGGAAAGTTTAACTGTTTAACCTTTAACCGTACCTTTAATCCTGTTTTTATGTTTCCAGTGACTTTGGAATAACTTTAATGCTGTACTTTTAACTCAAATTTCAGAGAGTAAATTTCAAAGTACATTGTATTCCTTAGAGAAAAGATATATTTTATATATTTATATATTTTTTATATTTTTATATATTTTTTATGGCCTGGTGGTCCAGCAGCAGGATCCCGCGCTGTCATTGCCATGGCCCGGGTTCGATTCCCAGGCAGGGCACCACCCCAGCCACTGAAGAGTTAACTCTCAGTGCCGGTCCCAAGCCTGGATAAAAATGGGAGGGTTGCGACAGGAAGGGCATCTGACGTAAAACCTGTGCCAAATCATGCGGATCGAATGATCTGCTACAAACACCGGACCCTGCCATTGCATATATATATATATATATATATATATATATATATATATATATATATATATATATATATATATATACACACAGTATATAGTTCTATACAAATAGGGAAAAGTAATAATGCTTGATCTCACAAGCTGGTTGGTCCATTGCTGGTTTCTTTATTTTTTCTTTTTTACAAGTAACCACTGGTCAAGTTTAATCACTGATTCGTTATCCTATGTTTAAAAGCGGCTGAATGAGCTCAAAATATATTCTCAACAAACCCTTGAATAACTTCATACTACATAACATAAATTGGATTCATGTCATTTAAGTAAGGTATAAAGCATTTAAATTTATATTTTATACTATAGAATGTTAGGTCCTTTTGGCACTAAGAAGTTAATAAGACAAAAATAACAGCTGTTTGTTTTACTGAGATCCCAGAAAGTCCTCTATTCTGTGCCAGAAATTGTACAATTGACACTGGAGACTCCTTCCATAAATGTTAATCTTGTTACAGAAGTAACATCAGATTTTTTATTATTATGACTGATATATTGTGGTAGATAGATAGATAGATAGATAGATAGATAGATAGATAGATAGATAGATAGATAGATAGATAGATAGATAGATAGATAGATAGATAGATAGATAGATAGATAGATAGATAGATAGATAGATAGATAGATAGATAGATAGATAGATACTTTATTCATCCCAATGGGAAATTTGCAACTTCCAGCAGTATCCACAAGCATAGGTAAACAAGTTATGACAATATCTGTGTACGTTGTTACTATAGAAACAAACAATAAACCATATAACAAAGTCTGTGAATGTATTGGCTATAAAAAAGTCTATATTTTTTTTCCCACAGATCGTTTTGACCACCACTGCCCTTGGGTAGGCAATTGCGTGGGAAAGCGAAACTACCGCTTCTTCTACCTGTTCATTCTCTCGCTGTCCTTCCTCACCATCTTTATCTTCGCCTTCGTCATCACCCACGTCATTCTGAGTGAGTAACACTTCCTTCCCACGCCGGCTCCCACTCACCACTCCGAGTGTCAAGGGTTCACAGGGATTTACACTTCATCCTGCACACTTTTAGTATCATTACTTTAATTCTGATCTCCCACTGCTGTTCACTGTCAGCCTTAAAGAGTGTTTACAGCACAGAGCACTGACTGCAGTCCGTACGGAATTGATGCACAACGTGAATTTTGATTTCAGACTAGATTTGAAATGAAACAAAATATCTATGGTTTATATACCGGATATGGTTTATATGCATCCATACAGATCTCTCCTATACTGTTCCTATTTAACCTCACTCTACAAAATGCTCTGATACCAGCATCTGGTACTGGGTGACAGGAAAGAATGAATGACTTCATGATTAATGATTAGCGCAGACTGCAATCTGTGCTGATGCTGGAGGAACTACAGCATCTTCCTGCAATACAAGATATCTGGGAAAACATCTTACAACACACACGCACACAAACATAAAGGTATTTATATGTGAGCGTGTGCAGAGAAACACATGAGAGCACTTCAGTCCAGCGAGCACTGAGAACTTTGCTTGGGAATCAGTGAGCTATTTATTCTTCCAGATGGAAAATTTCAAGATGAACTGCATGAGGAGTTCACTGATAGCAGCAGACAGTAAACATTGCTAAATGTAATGTTTTATTGAGAACCCTGATTGATTAATACTGAGTAGATTTCTCATGCTGGTGTCAATATTGATGAGCACTCCTCATCGCATCTGTAGTTTATTTAGTAATACGACATGCGCTTGAATTCAAGATGATATTCTGTCATTTTAGCCGGTTTCATATTTCATGAGTCAACAACTTGCATAGAAACCATAGGACTTCAACCACTGTCTCAAGATTTCACCTGATTTACACTCACTATCCATTTCAATAGAAATTTTTAGCTGGACCTTTTCTAGTCTTTAGCTGTCTAGTTTGGGTAAATTTGTGTCCCTGACACCTTCAGATTCTTGTTCTGGACTAATAGAAGTGAAACCTGATGTAGTAGCTCATTTTACATTTCATTTCTGGCATTTGGCAGACACCCTTATCCAGAGCTACTTACAATTTATCTCATTTTTCATACAACTGAGCAATTGAGGGTTAAGGGCCTTGCTCAGATGCCCAGCAGTGGCAGCTTGGTGTTCCTATATACAACCTTCTGATCAGTAGTCTAACACCTTAACCACTTAGCTACCACATCCCATAGTTCATCCCCTACAGAGAACACATCATGTGTGTAAATATGCTAACACCATGTAGCTGTTGAAAGATCAGTGCTTATTTTATCTGTTCTTTAAAAATCTACATTTTATGGTTATTGCATTTGAATCTTTATTATCCAAGTACATGTAATATAGAAAATTAGAAATTAGAGAATAGAATAATTTCTAAATCCAACAACCTGCTTCACGTTTACGTGCTCGTAGGGTCTTGGAAAATCTTTGTCCTCAAAGGTTACTTGGATAATTAAGCGTTTTTAGATGCCAAAATATGAAAGGAACATGAAGTCATGTCACAGCTCATCAATAATGGTGTGTATGAGCACATTGCCCTGAAACTGGAGTGTCCAGTCAGAAGCCATTCCTGAGTCTACTGAAAGCCAAAATTATCTGATTAAACCAGACAGGAAAGAAAACCTGCCCCAAACTGGCCCATTCTCGATAAGACTGGACACCACATCTCTAAATTATCTTTACTTGATTTTTAAATATCTTCTAACAGGTTGTTTTTATCAAATATATTTTAGCATTTTAATATATTGTAGTATCTTGTGTAGAAGTATTCTCTTCTCTTTCTGTTGAAAGACGCTATGATATTCTTTTAGCCTAGTTAAGCTAATATAGTAATAGCTAGCTAGAACTAGGTAGATTCCTGATGACACCTCAGCAAAGTCCATCCATCTATCCATCCATTCCCTTCACTGCTTATTCTATTGGGTTGTGTGGAACCTGGAGTCTATCCCAGAAGACTCAGGGCAACGTACACTCCGGACAGGATGCCAGTCTGTTACAGGGCACAATCACACACACTCCAGACAATTTATAGATTCCGATCAGCTTAAAATTCATGGGTTTGGACTGGGGAAGGAAACCGGGATGCCCGGAGGAAACCCCAGGGGCACAGGGAAGCATGCAAACTCCACACACACACACACACACACACACGGCAGAGGATGGAATCAAACCCCCAACCCTAGAGGTGTGAGGAAAATGTGCTAACCACCAGGCCTCGTTTTACCAAAGTCACCTTTCCTAAGTGTATAATGCGTATTAAATTTGGAAACCTTCTAAGTGACTATGAAGTGCTTTCGAGACACAGTAGCAGCAGTGTCACATTTTCTGCCATTTAGCAAACGTATAACGAAGGAGAAAGAAAACGTTTTTTGTAAGAATTAAATCTCTTCTGTTTTAAATCTGTTCGGGTTTATTTGAGTAAAACTGTCGTTTTTCTAAATCTAAGCTAAACTAATGATAAGAGCCGACTAAGAATGCGTGTAAAATTTATTTTAGACAAAGTCTATGCAGTCGAGGCGAAGGCATCACACAGCATATTATCACACAGCTCACACCTCCAGACCATCTTCTTATAGAAAATGTCATATTGGAGCTGCTGCTGCCTCCAGTGTGATGTAGTGTATGATGGTATGAAATGAATTAGTCCCAGTTCCTCACATCGATCAGCTCTAGAGGCAGTCCAGGAGAGCTGCGGAGTCTGGACACTGCTGATGAGCCAGTTTCCTGTCCCAGCAAGCACTTTATAGGTCACAGAACAGAACCAGCTGCTGTTTACCGTCTCGGTCTCGGCAGACGTAAAGCCCTGAATGCTTTCTTCAGAAATCCATGATTTTACCAGACCAAGCATAAGTCATGTTTAGCTGTGACTCTGCCTCCATATGGTTTTGATTGTGTTACAAATCATTAGCACTCAAAAAAGCTCATGGCTGTAGAGATGAAAAATAAGGCAGGAGCATGGTGGGGTTTTTTTTCCCCCTGGCTTTTAAAGTGCAGTGATTTTTCACAGGACACAAGAGATCGGTTTTTGAGAGAAAGGAAAATTTATACTCGTTACTACGGCTATGCCGAAACACTGACGTAGAGAGAGGTCTTTACAAGATTTGTACTGTATAATCATTGCTGAGATCAGTGCTTATTTTATCTGTTCTTTAAAAATCTACATTTTATGGCTATTGCATTTGAATCTTTATTATCCAAGTACATGTAATATAGAAAATTAGAAATTAGAGAATAGAATAATTTCTAAATCCAACAACCTGTGTCACGTTTACGTGCTCGTAGGGTCTTGGAAAATCTTTGTCCTCAAAGGTTACTTGGATAGTTAAGCGTTTTTAGATGCCAAAAAAAAAATCGTCCATGAAAGGAACATGAAGTCATGTCATGGCTCATCAATAATGGTGTGTATGAGCACATTGCCCTGAAACTGGAGTGTCCAGTCAGAAGCCATTCCTGAGTCTACTGAAAGCCAAAATTATCTGATTAAACCAGACAGGAAAGAAAACCTGCCCCAAACTGGCCCATTCTGGATAAGACTGGACACCACATCTCTAAATTATCGTAGTTGTAGTATCCTGTGTAGAAGTATATAAATAACTGCTAAAATCAGGAAGTGGTCAGAGTCCATATCAGGCATAACATTATGACCACCTGCCTAATATTGTGTTGGTCCCCCTTTTGCTGCCAAAACAGCTCTAACACATCATGCACTGTGTATTCTGACCCCTTTCTATCAGAACCAGCATTAACTTCTTCAGCAGTTTGAGCAACAGTAGCTCGTCTGTTGGATCGGATCACACGGGCCAGCCTTCTCTCCCCACGTGCATCAGGGAGCCTTGGCTGTCCGTGACCCTTTTGATAGATGCTGACCACTGCAGACCAGGAACACCCCACAAGAGCTGCAGTTTTGGAGATGCTCTGATCCAGTCGTCTAGCCATCACAATTTGGTCCTTTGTCAAACTCGCTCAAATCCTTACACTTGCCCACTTTTTCTGCCCAGATCAACTTTGAGGACAAAATGTTCACTTGCTGCCTAATATATCCCACCCACTAACAGGTGCCATGATGAGGAGATAATCAGTGTTATTAACTTCACCTCTCACTTCTCATGTCATGCCTGATCGCTCTATCATTCCTATATGTTGAATATTTAGTATTATGATTTAAATTCAGGGCAGTCCTGACCGGATGACCTCACACTACATATATAATGTGTTAATAATAATTTCAGTCCAGCCTTTCTGTCACACAATGCTCGCCGACTCATAATGACTAATCCCCGATATTGAGTCAGCTCCTACAGGTACGTCTCTCTGTGCTTCTTGTATTATTGTGTTGAGGGTCAGTGGAAACACACTAGACTTTAATTCATCTCTAGTACGATGTGTCTAAATCCTGGTCTTATACAGACTGCATTTTTCTTCCTTCTGATTCAACTCATCAGTGAGTTTGAACTTGGTTGAACCGTGTGAGGTTAGACCCTGCTGTATTTTGTGTAGGTGAGAACACAACATTCACATTCAGGTGAGGACCAGAGCAAGCAGTCAGAGAGAATCTGAGCCTTGCTGTGCTTCTGCAGCACTGAAGAATTGCTGTGAGAATGTGATTCGATCCTGAATCAACCCAAATACTGAAATATTCTCTACATGCTGTGTATTTTCGGTTCTAACAATTTTTATATTTTTTTGTGGATGCCAGCTATTAAACTGACCGAGACACAAGCTGAGACTAATCCTGTTCTTTTGGACCTATATACTTATTTATGCAGCTTACATTATGATATAGAAATAGCCTTTATTTGTCACATATACATTACAGCACAGTGAAATTCTTTCTTCACATATCCCATCCTTGGAGGTTGGGGTCAGAGCGCAGGGTCAGCCATGATACAGCACTCCTGGAACAGAGAGGGTTAAGGGCCTTGCTCAAGGGCCCAATAGTGGGCCCAAAATTTGGCAGTGCTGGGGCTTGAACCCCGATCAATGACCCAGAGCCTTTACCATTTGAGCCACCACTGCCCCATGATAATCATCTGATCTATCACATCACTCTTTGTTCTTTTCTTTAATAACTATGTTAATTTTAAGTGCACTTAGCAATGGTTTGTTTACCTTTTCCCTCACACTATTTCTGACCAGTGAATGAAGTGAACTTTTACTAAACCCCTCAAACTTTTTGGTTTGTTTAATAGAGTTCAGTGTGCAGTGTGAAATCAACAAACAAAACAAACCAGAAGTATAGTTTTTGCTTTAACAGGCAAATAGGTATGAAAATGCTCTTGGAGGTTAGAGGCGTGCTCCAGATTAAAGCTCACTCAACTATAACGCTCCTTCCAGCACTGAGTGAAAGCTATTTTGCTGTTGTGTTTACATGGATGAATAATACAAAAGCTGTTTATGTGAATAAATATAAAAAGCTGAATGATAGCTATGAATGGTTTCTGTTTATTCTGTAAATTTCTGCAGGATCAAACCGGACCGGGTTTCTCAGCGCCCTCAAAGACAGCCCAGCTAGATATCCTTCTGAAAAAATAACTGTGTGTGTGTGTGTGTGTGTGTGTGTGGGCTGAAAGGAGAGTGGGAGGATGCATGCTAACAGTCTATTTCTGGTTTCTCACACCTCCAAACCCCAATGACAAAGAGCAATGTCAGAGAGGAGGTTTGAAAGAACACCCACTTTTGCTCTTTATGAAAAGATAAAGCCGTGTAGAGACACAAATGGAGTTCGGTGAGGAAGAAAAGGAGAAACAGATGATTACTACTTTTTGATTCTGATGAGGCTCCCTATGGCTGTGTTCATTAGCTGAAGTCCACCTGCTGCTTTTAGTGAATTATCAGCTTGTCAGGCTTCGCTTACTGCCTAACAACACACACACACACACACACACACTCTCACACTCTTTCTCTCTCGGGCTAAAGCTTTGTCTCAAATCATGTACTTGTGCACTATGTGAACTATTTTTGTCAAACAAGTGGATCCTCAGACACTTTTCTTCACTAACCATTCCCATCATGCACCACAGGACATAAGGCTAGTCGCAGGGGCTAGTCACAACTTAGAGACAGAACCAACATTGCTACAAACTGCTAATAAACTAGTACATTAAAATGAACCTATTACTATAGTGATGACGATGATTAGATTTACAAGCTAACGTCATAGATTTATAAGCTAAGAGATTTATTTACAGTTTTCTAATCCTGAGCTCTGCATGTTGACGTTCTTTATAGGCTGCTTGTGTTTGAGTTATTGAAGTTTGGATTAAATTCATTCAGTTTAAGTGGCCAGTCAAACAGTCTGTCTGAATGCATATAAGAATAAATATAGTGATTTCCACTCATGTAAATAAATGTAAAAATCCCACAAGTCCCCAGACCCCACTGCTGGAGTCCAGCGGTAGAGCAGCTCCAGTCCTGGACCTGAAAGGTCTGATAACTGGCTGAGTTAGTGGATTAAGTGTCTTAGCAGTAAAGTAAATTTATTCAGAAGGTGAAAATCCCTGATGTCCACAGAAAACCTCTAAAAGGTAAAAGTGGGGCAGCTGAACTCTTCATGAACTAAAAAGATAAACTGGGTTAAAACCTAAGCAGAAACAGTCAACACTGACGTTTAGGGGTTAAAGTGGGATTTAGGAGGTAGGGAAGGGCTACGGCTTACAATGAGGGGACTGTACCATTCACTTCTTAAGAAATGATGTAAAGGAAATGTGACTAAAACAAATCTGTGAGGTTTCTCTTTTAGTCCTTGCCTAGCTTATATTACAATATCTTCTGATTATTATCTGACAAAGAAAATTGCTCGTGTTGTACTATCTCTCCATCCTCAGAGAACACAATAAACAGCATTATTTAGAATTGTTAACTTAGAATAAGACAGGGAAAGTGGTCCATTATGATTATTAAGATTACCTGTATGAAGGTCACACGATTCAAGGTTGCTAGGAATTTTACAACAGGATCTAGACCACCACATTTAAACACAAGCACTTGAATAAAATCACATAAGATTGTAATTTATTAACGGTTTGAAAAGCCCTTTATGTTTTTTAGTGTCCATGTCTGATATGATGCATCCTGTATCAGTGTCTGTGATACACATGGATCATTATCTAAGCTGTGAGAAGAACATATCCAGCTGTTGGACTTAATCCAGCTGTTTGCGGTACGGATGATCAATACTAATTCTCTTGTATCAGGAAGAGAGAATGCATATGTGTGTGTGTGTGTGTGTGAGAGAGACAGAGAGAGAGAGAGATAGAAAGACAAGGCTGTGTTGCCATGGAAACCTTGCTGTGTTCTCCTTTCCTTTACTGGCACACTGTTCTGGAGGTGGTCGTGTGTTTTTTCTCCATCTGGTCCATTGTGGGTTTGTCGGGTTTCCACACCTACCTGATCAGCTCCAACCTGACCACCAATGAGGACGTGAGTATCACAGTCATCACTCGCTTACTCCCTCGCCTGTATCTCACGCTCCTTTTATCCTTACCACTCTGTACCATGTGCTAACTAAACATCACCCAGGATTGTGAGAATGAGCTAAACATGACTAAACATTTTTTCTTTAGCATATTGTATATGAAACATAGGGATGGCAAGACTAGTCTGAGTGCTTCATCAGATTCATCAAACTCCAACTGATGTTTGCGAGTGTTCTTATTCTTTATCTGTGTATTATTCATTTTGCTATTATGAAAAACAATTGGCAAATTTTCTAGGAGTGGGCGGGGTCAAATTTATAAAGCTTCAGAGAGATGAATGGTGAATATATTTGGAGGGTGGAGAAGGCAGGGCTCTAGAGAGTTGAAGAGGGCGGGGCCAGGTAGGTGGTTCCAGAGAGTTAAAGGTGTGCAGGGACAGATGGATAGCTTCAGAGGGATGAAGAAGGCAGGAATGGGTGAATAGCTCTAGAGAGATAATGGCACGGGGCCAAGATGGATGGATCCAGAGAGCTGAAGGGGACGGGGCTGAAACTAAATGAAATTTGACTCTTTTAATCTGTAAACTTCATAAAGTGTAAAGTACAACCTGAACGTATCAATCATAATCACTATAATTCATGAGAAGCACACACACACACCAAGAAATGAATGGAAATGAACTCCATATTACTATAACATAAAAAAAATGCAAAATCATGGCCAATTTCATTCCACAGTTTCATTTCCTGTATGTGTATCACAAAATACAGCAGATATTTCAGGGAGTTATATAACCCCATACTTGTGTATCTGGTCATATTAAACGCAAAGAATTGATCAAAGGGACTGCTCGAGAGGTATGAGAGATTGGAAAGCAGGCTTTATTTGGCCCAGAGGAAGCGTGTGTGTGTGTTTTTATAAAACAGGAAACAAGAAACACATGTCCATGTAGGACTGTTATTACGTGTGAGATTTAAAGCCCCATGACTAAAAGAAACCTTATTTTTAGTTACATAACTAAATCCAGTACTTCAACTGTTATAATACGTTTAGAAAAAACTAAGTCTGGCAACCTTTCAGACAGTAGGATATATATTTTAGAGGATCAGTCCTCTTGGCTTTTAATAGTTTATCAAAACGATGGAGAAATGATTTTCGTCCTGTAGGTTAAAAAACAATCTACTATTTTAAAACATTTTTCACTCCTTGCATTTTTATTTCACTTAAAAGACTTCATATCTTTTTGCCTGGCTAAAGATATTTTAGCTAAAAACAGTGAAATACATACAATAATAATAAGTATACTATGAAGGAATTGTTGTGTAGAGTATATATTATACATACAGTAATTGTGTTTATTATTATATTATATTATATTATATTATATTATATTATATTATATTATATTATATTATATTATATTATATTATAACTGTTTATTATTTGAATTCTCATTCATCCTAAAAAGGCCATGCCATGTACTATAATGATATGAATGATTATAAGATGACTTCTTTTTAAATACTTGTATTATTTTTCACTTGTATATAATTTACTTTCCTGTTTGTAAAGCAGAACATTAATGATTTCCTTTTTTCCTGTATACTCTGAGATTCCTGTAAACCCTCTCACATCCTTATGCCTGTGTGTGTTCCAGATTAAAGGTTCGTGGTCATCCAAACGAGGCAAAGACAACTACAACCCCTACAGCTACGGCAACATCCTCACCAACTGCTGCGCTGCTCTGTGTAGCCCGTTACCTCCCAGGTGAGCCAGCGTCACTCGACCCCACTCTATTACTGCCGTTCATGCTCTCTTCTCTATCAATAAATCACCCTGCTGTTGCTTGTTGTAAAGGAGGAACCATTTTTTAACTGAGATCTTCATCTGCATGCTCAGGAGGTAATTATATTCAGCCAGTGATTCAGGATCTGATTAGGCTTGGTGATGAGTTCAGCGCTTTGCTCGTGAGTGAATATGACTGATGTCTCTACACTCCCTACCAGCAGCTTTATGAGCTTCTCAGCCAGTTGAGCTGTAGAGACGTCAGCATGCTGGTGTTTAAAAGCGAGCTCTCACCATACAGCCTTTGCTTTATTTGTAATTCTGCAGTTTTTCCATTCAAGTACACTTCCTATACCCTGACCAGGCATAACATTATGACCATTGTGTTGGTCCCCCTTTTGCTGCCAGATCGTCCAATTTTCATTTAATTTCATTTCATTGTCTGTACTATCACCCGATCATCCAATCTATCATCCGATCATCCGATCTATCATCTATCATCTATCTATCTCAGGCATCATTGGGCATCAAGGCAGGATACACCCTGGACGGAGTGCCAACCAATCGCAGGGCACACACACTCAACCTCCAAATGTATTCTTTTAATTATTGCCTCGTAACCGATTACCGTATCTGATCCTCTGATGATTTTTTTATTAATTATTTCCTTTATTTACTGCTTTTAACCAGCCTTTTTTGATTTGCCCTCACTATTAAATTACTACATTAACCCACGTCAAGTTCAATATAAATGTAAAAAACAGAAATGTATCATTCTAGTATGAACGTGAGGGACGGACACTGCCGATGGCGAGGATCAAATCGCCCTCAGTAGCAGATCAGACCCAATGGCAGGGGTCCAGTATGTGCACTGCTTTTATTGAACACAACACAACTACATTAAATATAAACAGAAATAAACCATAACTATGACATGGAAACTTAAATAATCTCAACAAAACATGACTTAATATGTGTGTTGCGTTGTAGCTACGCTGCATTTGCTGGAAGACTTAGCAAGATTTAGTCATTTTCAGCTGTCTCTTTGCCTCAGCTGTGCCGTGAATGTGCTTGGAAACTTACAGGCGAATGACGTTAATTAGCATACGCGTGTGAGTACAAAGACAATGAGCTTTTTGTAAATAAGACAGAAATTTTTAGTCATGGCAGTATCTGAGAAGAATCTATTAAAGCCTAATCGATATTTAACATTTCCTAACCCATGATGTGACTTTGAGCATCTGGAAGTTATCAGTAGTCAGTCTGTATCTCAGGCATGCCAGGTGCTTCATTTCTCTCTTCCTCACTGATTATAGTTTATATCACGGCAGCTCTGCTCAGTTCCTGCATAAACACTGTGCAGCTTGATTCCAGTCCTAATCTGAAGCATTTGAAGATCAGAGCCAGGTGTGTTTACACTGAACTGCGCAGTGGAAAATCATCAGGATCTTTCGGAATGAGCCTCGGCACCTCTGCTTTATGTAGAGGAGGTTTATGAGACACACACACACACATTAGAGTTTTGCACACCATTAGCAAGTTTCCATCAAAACAGAGCTTGGTTCAGGGCTGGTACAAGTGGCTGCCATCTGTTCCATGTGTGGGCATGCGGAGTGGGAGGAAGTGCCTTGCGAGACACACACACACACACACACACACACAGGAAGGCAGAGGCAGAGACCCTCTTGATTCCCTCAAGCTCATTCATTCTTCCGTGTTCACCCACGCTCAGTGACTCACATGCTCTTTTTGCTCAAAGCAGCTAATTGCTCCTGTCTCTCTCTCTCTCTCTCTCTCTCCGTCTCTCCCTCTCTCTCTCCTTCAGTTTAATTGACAGGAGAGGTCTTGTAGAACCAGATGCCCCTCAGCCAGCAGCTCAGTCAAATGGGACCAACGCGTGTCCTACAACTCAGCTCCAGAGTCACATGGTAAGATGTGTGTATAAGCCAAAAATTATTAAAGGAATCATTCAGGTGTTTATTCAGTTAAAGTCTTTATCCCCTAAAATCACCCGCCACATGCTTGCTTGAAATCACATTAAGCTGCATTAATATTGCAAAAAAAGCAGTGAGAGTCTGCTTATTCTGCTATGATCTGCATAGTCTCGAGCTTTCCAGAACAGATCCAGTGTTTTCTTAAAGAGAAACTCTTGTCACACATATTTCCTGATATTTTTTCCTCCTCTTTCCAAGTGTCACCAAGATCAGTGCATCCAGAGCACCAAATTCGTTCTGCAGGCCGCCACCACGCCTCTTCTTCATGCCCAGCCGGTGCTGCTGAGCGGAGGCGCCGTCCTGCAGGTCAAACCGCCGATGGCTATGCCTTGCACGCTTCACCCTTCTCTGCCGTCCTCCACTACCAGTCTGGGCTGTGGGGGTGAGCTTTTGGCTTTACACGACCCCGAGAGCCTCTGCCACCACCACCAGCTCAGCCACGAGGCCTTTGCCAGCCCCGAGGAGATGCCCTCCCCGGCCATGGCGCTGCCCTGCGCCGCCCACCTGGCACAGCTGTATGACCCGGCCAGCCAGGACTCGCTGCACGAGGATTCGGTCCGCGGCCTGGTGAAACTCAGCTCCGTGTAACAACCCCGGAAAACACGGAGCCAAAAGCCATAGTTGAATCTTTATAAGACGGTGAAACACTTCCAGTAACAGTTTACCTTTCAGTCACAACAGGATAAAACAGCCTCAAAAGAAAAAAAAGGACCAAGAGCAGTCTTCCAGCTCGTCTGTGTGTTACGCAGGAGAGCTGATCTGTTAGCGCTCTCGCACTACGCCTCAAAATGGACCAGAATCAAATCAAAAGATATCTTAGCAAGTGAAAATATCTCGGGTGAAGGAAAATATATCTTATCTTTCTTATTGGGACACTGCAATAAAACAGACATCAGATTACTAAGCCTAAATTAGAGCATTTTAATCAGTGCAAGCTTTGAAATGATATTCTTTTGGCAGGAAATTTCGCTTGGCTGATTTATTTGGGAAATGAACTTTCCAAGCTTTAAAATTAAACAAAAGAAAAAAGAAAAGAAAAGGACTAGAAATATGTATTTTATAAATACAGCCGCTGTTGAATTCTGGATTTTTGTTTCAATGAAAGTAATGAAAGGATTATATTAATAGTAATGGCGACCGATTAAAAGGGATGTGTCACATAATCTAAGGATTAGGCAGATTAACGATCTGAACATTTTAACAAAAGGCAAAATTCATTGATGTGATGTTTTATGGTGAGATGTTTATTTAACATGTACAGCGTGAATCTCCGTCATCACTTCGTAAAACCACAGGATGTTTTTCAGGATGAAGAACGTTTCTCGTCACTATGTAACAAGCTGTGCTTTTTGTCTTATTAACTTCCAGTGAGAGCTTAAAGAGCTAAAGGCTGGTGCTGGAACATTTAGAGCTGCCTTAACGTGATTGAACTAATTGGCTTCCTTGAAATGTAACTATAAATGGATAAAAAAAAAGGTACGACAGGGTGCTGAGTAGTAAATGAAAAATCATTAACATTAGCAAATTGTTGTGGTGTAGGAGGAATAAAACACTTCAGGATGTGCTGTTATTGGAAAATAAACAGCTTTTAGTTGAACGGCGCTGGGTATTCGGGACGCGCCACACCATCCCTGGATTATTTTTCTCTAACAGCATGCCACCCAGGTGTTTTATTCCTCTATTTCTTAGATAAATTAACCTTTATTCAGGATATTTTCACGTGTTAAAATATCATGTTTGGAGTACATGTAAACAAAACTGACCTTTGTTCCTTGTGCTTCTTGTGTCATTGAGAAACAAAGATGTCCCAGTATTATAGCACTTCAGAATCCTTCATGAGCTCTGGAAGGACCACATCGCTCTCCGTCACGCGCAGTCCATCATTCAGACGGCGGATGTCTTATAGCGCTGAAGACTAAAGACAGTTGGTGTGTAAATGCAATCTCACTGCCTTTTTACATCTCTCTGGGCTTCTGTCGACAATATCGTTCTGGCAATATGGCAATATGACAGTGGGCTTATAAACATGGGTGATTATATTGCATCAGATCTTTTTTGATATGTCTGAATCACACATTATGGTGATGTGATTTATGTGCCAAATACGAGTTCAATGATTTCCCATTGTAGAGGTGATGATCTTGTCAATAAATTTGCAAGTTTGTATGGAATCTACAGTTTTGTCTGGAAACGGCTTGAGTGATTCTCCAAAGGGGGCGTGGCTAAGGTTCTGTTCACACAAGTTGCTTCATTTCATTTCATTTTCTAGACTTTTCAAATCCCGTATATAAAATTATTTACAATTTCTAGTAATTCCGAATGGCGCATTTTCCTTGTGTTCCCAATCAGAAATCATTTTTTGACATGTCATTCGAGGAAGCAACATTCATTAAATTCACACCGATCAGGCATAACATTGTGACCATGTGCCTTATATCGTGTTGGTCCCCCTTTTGCTGACAAAACAGCAATGACCCATCAAGGCATGGACTCCACTAGATCCCTAAAGGTGTGCTGTGGTATCTGGCACCTAGATGCTAGCAACAGATCCTCTTACAGGATACTTTTGATAGATACTGACCACTGCAGACTGGGAACACCTCACAAGAGCTGCAGTTTTGGAGATGCTCTGATCCAGTGGTCTAGCCATCACAATTTGGCCCTTCGTCAAACTCGCTCAAATCCTTACACTCGCCCATTTTTCCTGCTTCTAACATCAACTTTGAGGACAAAATGTTCACTTGTTGCCTAATATATCCCACCCACTAACAGGTGCCATGATGAGGAGATCATCAGTGTTATTCACTTCACCTCTCACTGCTCATAATGTTATGCCTGATCGGTGTAGATCAGCCACAGCCTTGTCATCTTCTTTAAAATTAACTAGTACAGTCTGATAAAAAATGATCAATTATGCTCCGAATTGTGGCTTAATATCATCTTGTCCTATCCTTCTCCATATTTCATATTTGGAAATGAAGAGTATGGTAAAGCAGCCATATGTTTTCATGCAGTAAAATTTGAAACACATTACTATTAAAACATTATCCAGGGTCCATCTATCAGTGATTACATGTTTAACTAGATTTTATAATTGGTCTTGCTAGCACATAGTAACATTTTATAGCATTAATTAATAAATTTATGCACATTAATTAATTAATCGATTGATCCATTAATTAATATTTACTACTAGTTTTATTTGCTATTTATTGCTCTTCAATCCGAAAAGCACTTTCAGCTATATTGCTACTACTACCACCACCAATAATAATAATAATAATAATAATAATAATAATAATAATAAATCTTTAAAAAAACAAAGAATAAATTCCTGAAAGTGCTTCAACTCTAGCTAATTTATTAACATTATTCAAGCTTGTAAATTTGCCTTTTTATTATTATTATTATTATTATTATTATTATCCCACGACACACACACACTCAAAATATGGCACAATACCACTAGACAATAGTGAGAATAAATTGCCATTTATTGAAAATGAAATGTAAAAATGAAGCAATTTAAAATGAGAAATCCAGACTGTCTGAAATTCATCTTGGATTTTAATCTGATGGGTTTTTAAATGTGCCTCATGCTTGTTCCACCTGGATAATCTCTAATCCAGATACAGCGTCATGAACAGCTGAGTGGAAACTGGGGTTTAATTAAAGGAGACAGATGAGATGCTAATGGATTCGACATCGATATCTCTCCAGCAAGGATACTTACTTAAATTGGTTTTGCACCAGTGTCCATTAATGTTAACTCACACACTGGGTCTTAAATGATTTAAAATAAAGAAATAAATTAAATTAATAATAATAATAATAATAAAAACAAAAAAAAACAATCGATTTATCCCAAATGTGTCAAGAAGAAAATATTTCCCGAAATTTACTTTAGCCATACATTTTTATTACTGTTTTTAGAAAGAAAGACACTATATATGTGCAACTTGGATAGATATTTTTGATCAGTACAATACAGATAAATAGAAAAAGGTAACAATTCATCAACTCTTATCATGAAGTCACATAAAACATGCATTATCAATTATTGGCCTGGAATTAGAGAGAAAACGTACTACAGTACAACGTTTCCGAACAGAAAGCCTTCTTTTCACTGCTACTTCAAGGACACTTTGTCTCAAATTTCTGATTTGAGCTTTAATGAAGTGTTTGAACAGAAATCTGCATAGACTACAGGCTGCTGATGGCTTGCATAGAACAGAAATTTGCCCCTTTGGATATGGTGGGCTTTCTGACACATCTGCCTCGAGCGTCTGTCTGAACATCTGGATGGACCTTAAACTAGACGTATGCCGATGAGTTAGTTAAGCTTTCAGACTTAAAAACGTGAGGTTTTCCTTCTTCTTAAACATTTTCTTCACTCACTCAAAAGCCTCCTAACTAATACAGTTGGTTCCTCATTTCAGCCAGAAAGCAGGATAACATTACAATGCCATCTTGCCTGAAGATTCTTGGTTCAAATGACTGAAATAAAACAACAAAAAAAAGCTGCTTGTAAAACGATGTTTTGGGAGTAAAACTGAAATGTGGCGTGAAAAGTAACGTGAGTAAATTACACGGTTGGCCGTCAGAGCCTGAGGCAGCCTCAGCGTGATTCTTTAATGCTTCTTTGATTTGTTTACCTTTATTAGATCGCTTGTAGTAGATTTTATTTTCCCTGCTCTAGATTTTCCGACTCGATATTCCGTATTCCATATCACATCCTCGGGCGTTGTTTTGAACGAGTCTGTTTCATATATCAGTCGATATAAATCCGTGTTATTCTCGTGATCACCTTGTGTATTGCATGTCTTTCTCTTCCAGCAAAATGTTATTAATATCTAAGGTGTCCTTTTTCTTTCTTTTTTTTTTTTATGAGAAGAGCAGGCTGATTTAGACCCTGAATTCAATTACCTGTCTATTCTATCCATGGTCCCACATATTCAGAAAACAAAGAACAACCAAAATGGACATAATCCTCTCTAGAGCAATGATGCTGATGAATAAAGGAAGCTCAGAGCCAGGTAGATCTTCACACCCTCTCATCATATTGTGTACTATATTGAACATATATTGAATATGAATTAAACATACAAATGGATTTGGAACAGTATTCTAATCATCGGAAATATACAAGTCTGCCTTCTAACGTTTAGGCCACAGTGAGTCTGATTATGATGTTCCCAAGGCTACAAATTCAATATGGCTGCTGTGATGTCCTTTTCTTCGCTTCTGACAACTTTTTAAAGATATTAAACCACTAAGCAGTCAGTTTGACCTTGTAGCTTCAGTGCAATACTAAAAAGTCACTAAGCACTGAATGTCTTGACTCACCAAGTACTTTTTTTTGACATAAATTAAGGATTTTTCACATTTGGTTAAAACTTTTTGTCCCAAAATCCGACACACAATCTCGGCTGATATTAGTTAAAGCTTAGTAAGTGCTAAAGTGGCGATATATTAAACATCAGCAGCATCCATCGTACAGCAAAGCCGTGACCTCATGTGCTTTAAATTAGCTCAGTAGTAGATCATGAGAAGAGTGAAAGGTAGACTAGTTGGGTTTGAGCACACACTATGTCATCAGATTTGCGCGTCTAAATGTCTGCTGCTGCGTTCGGATGGAGCGCTGGTTACCATATCTTAACATCCAGAAGCTGCAGGTCCCCGGTGATCTCCAGCTCGTCCACACGGCTTAGGTCCTGCACGCGGTGCTTGTAGGTCAGCTGATGAGCGCCGTTCACGGCCAACTTGAACTGCTGCGCCTCGCAGAGGATTATCATCTGGAGCACAGAGAGACGCAGCGGACACAAAGGTCAATCACTTGATTCGGTTTAGAGGAACATTCCTGGGTAAAATTATTTTCTCCTCTTATATACAGGATACATAAAACTGTCTTCTTGTGTCTTTCTTTATTTCTTTAATTTCACAGAGTGGATATGAAAGGAATGCTTTTCTACACACACAAAAAAATCTATATACATTTGCTTTAAACAAAATCAGTACACACATTATTTTCTTTAAAAAAACTGATAGATTTATAGATTTTATAGATATATGCATTTAAATAGGCTCTATATCCACATCCACATCCTTCCAGCTTTCCAGGACTTTAAAATATAAGAGCTTAAAAGGTGAAATGGTGGCCAGAAAATGTTGCAAAAAATTAAAAATAAATAAAAATCATTAATTTATTAATCAGACAATAAATTATTATTATTATTATTATTATAAAAATTATTATTGTTATTAACATCCTAATTATTTGGTTAATTAGCAAATAATTAGGGTAATAATAATAATAATAATAATAATAATAATAATAATAATAAAATCTATAAAATAATAATAATAAAATCTTCCAGATGGTTCAGTGAAATTATGTGCATGTTTACGGATGGCAGAAAATTTTTCTGTGTCCTAAACCGCCCCGAGTCTGAGTGACGACACTCAAGATGTTCATTAAGGAGAAGAAACTTAGAGAAAAGATTAAAATACTACACCTGGTTCTATCTAACATAAAGGGGACATGACATATTAATTGTTCTGCCAGCTGTTCCGTCTGGATTTTCATTTATTTTCTAATACTGTCTCCGAAGAACGAAGGTAAGAAAGACATGCAATTTCAGCACGAGGATCGGATCAGAATCAATCCCCGACAACTAATCGCACGCTTATTCTACTGTGAAGCCTTGCACCAATCATGCAGTGATGTTATTAGTCTCTTCAGCCTGGAGAGATACGGTGTATACAGTAACCATCACTGCCTTTCTAATAAAATGTAAAAGAAGCAGCTGTAATCTCACACCGCTGTGTCTCGGGTCAAAACACAGAGAAATAAACATCCAAGAAGTGTGAGCTAATGAACTGGATAACTAAAATCACATCTAACACACAGTGTATGAAATAATAAAAAGAAAAGAAAACACAGACACCCCAGACTATTTAGGATGAATGGTAGCTCAAAGACATGATGCTATGCAGACTGCAAAGATAAAAAAGGCAGATAAAAGTCGATATATCATGTATCTTTACTTTTATTTTCTGGCAAATTCACAAAAAGAAGCACAAAAAAAAAAGCCTGTAAAAATATATATTCAATTAAAAAGTCATAAGAAGTATATACTTCTATTTTTCCAACTCGGGAAATTAATTTGCATGATCGATACTTGGTGCAGATGCAGAAAAAAACCCTAGACTTCAATTTCAATCAACTCCCAGTGCAGTCTGATTAATGGTTACGTGATTAAACACCCTGCTGACCGCTATATAAAAAAAAAAAAGATGCTCATTTATTTCCTGCTGCGTCCCCAAAAGAATGATGATCCGGAGCACGGGAGCGTAAATAAACACTGAAGTTAAATCAGCACAATGATCAATCACGTTAATGATTATAAGATTAAACACACTACTGAACACTAAATAGACACTGTAGCTTTGACAGTCTGGATCATCTGGACTGCAACACAGGGAATCTACACACAGGCTCAGTGCTTAACTCTGTACTAGTGTACCACAAGGTTGTGAGGTCAATTCTCAAGGACTTGTGAAGAACAGCTTTTGGCTCTTTAGCAAAAAAACATGAGTTTATATCTATTTTCTGCCTCGGTCGCTTTAGTAAGCAAGATATAAACAAGAAGCTGTTATCAATGAAGCTGTTAAAAGCAAAAGTATTCACACATAAATCTATGGCAACTTCATGTAATACTTCAGGTTTAAAAGAAAATATTTACGTCATAAAATTGTTATAACGGTTCACGGAGAGAAAAGTTAAAAAGTTTGAATCTCCTTTTCTGAACGTGATAAAAGACTGAACTACATCTCAGACTAACTTCCTGTTGTTTTTCTCTCCTTGTGGTTTGCTGTCTTGTTAAAAGGATCACGTGTGTTTCTACTTCCTTTCCGTGTAGACATGTTGTAATATAAATAATATAAATATATTGTTTATCAATTTACACCATGCAAAGTGAGCGAACAGAAGAAAAATCAAATCAGGGATTGAGATTTGGTCAGGATTAATGGTGTCCTCTATGCTGAGAAATACAGGCAGTTAATTATCCATCATGCAGTACCCTCTGACTGGCTCCAAATTTATTCTGCAGCAGGACAACGACCCCAAACATACAGCCAATGTCATTAAGAACTACACTATACTGCCAAAAGTTTTGAGACACCTGCCTTGACATGCAGATGAATGTAATATGGAGTTGGCCCAGCTATAACAGCTTCAATTCTTCTAGAAAGACTTTCCACAAGGTTTAGTGTGTTTATGGGAATTTTTGACCATTCCTCTAGAAGTGCATTTGTGATGTTGAATGAGAAGTCCTGGCTCAGAGTCTCCACTCTAATTCATCCCAAAGGTGTTCTATCGGGTTGAGGTCAGGACTCTGTGCAGGTCAGTCACGTTCCTCCACACCAAACTCACTCCTCCATGTCTTTATGGACCTTGCTTTGTGCACTGGTTTGTAGTCATGTTGGAACAGGAAGGGGTCATCCCCAAACTGTCCCCACAAAGTTGGCAGCATGAAATTGTCCAAAATGTCTTGGTATGAAGCTGAAGCATTAAGAGTTCCTTTCACTGGAACTAAGGGGCCGAGCCCAACCCCTGAAACACAACACCTGAATTCACTGATCTGGAGGGGTGTCTCAAAACTTTTGGAAATATAGTGTATCTTCAGTGTAGAGAATAACAGTCCTGGAAGTGATGTTTTGCCTCCCACAGAGCCCTGATCTCAACATTATTGGATCTGTCTGGGATTACATGAAGAGACAGAAGGATTTGAAGCAGCCTACATCCATTGAAGATCTGTTTTTAGTTCTCCAAGATGTTTGGAACAACTTTCCTGCTGAGTTCCTTTAAAAACTGTGTACAAGTGTAGCTAGAAGAATTGATGCTGTTTTGCGGGCAAACTGTGGTCACACCGAATATTGAGTTGATTTGGATTTCTCTTCTGTTCTTGTACTTACTATTTACTCTTCTATTTTTGAAAGCATTCTTGCTTTACAGCATTGTTTCACACCTCCCTAAAACTTTTGCACAGGACAGTGTGTTATAAATACCTCAAAATATTCTCCTGGAGAGAAGGGAAAGCTGGGCAGGGTGTTCTCCTCTGGACCCCAGCACTCAGACAGGTAAGAGTTACGAACAAACAGACCGGATTTGAGCCGAGGGTTCAAGTGCAGTGCGATGTCCTTCGAGTTCCCGACGCGTAGGTTCACACTGAAGCTGCAACCCATCATGCACAAACCACAAACACCAAAATATCAGCAAAACAATACATTTCTATACTTTCTGCATAAAAAAGGAGATGTCCTGACATACTGTATAAAGCATTACTTATTTATACAAATATTAATATAGTGCACAGTATAAAAATATTGATGAAGTCCAACATTGTTATACTGGAATACTTTTATATATTATATATTTATTAAATAATAATAATAATAATAATAATAATAATAATAAATTTAAAAATAAATATCAAATTAAAGCCCTTACAAGAAAGTATTTTAGAGAACAATAAGTAAAATATAAGGAATGTTTTTTTTAAATCAAGGAACTAAAACGTTATTTATTGTTTGTTACACAGAACTATTGTTTAAATTAAAAATAAATAAATAAATAGCATTATCTCCAAACCTGTGAGGATAGGTAATGATCTGACCCTTGATTGTGATGGTGTGTCCTGGACTCAAGCCCTTTTGTAGCTTTCTCCTAAAAGGAAGACTCTGAACACACACACACACACACACGCGTAATTTTTGATTAATCATCCTTTCTAAACAAGTTCATCCTCATTCGTTCTATGAACAACAAAAACTTCTTTCGGACTTATTGTGATATCTTAGTATCATTAATCCATGATCAGGTGAATATATAAGCACATGGTGTGTGTATATCTGTGTTATAAGACTGCTATGGATTTGTCTCAGTTGGTGAGATCTCACTCTGTTGTTGATGTTGCTTTTATTCAAAACCGCAGCATATAAATTATTCCTGCCTGCAATTAAAATGTTTATCTGCAGTAACAGAGAGTGAAAGGAGATTTAGCGCAGTCTTCGTTACGTCTCGTTATGGTCACCTACTGTAAGTATAAATATGACGATATAAAAATGTTATTGAAATTTTTACCAGATTTATGTTACAAAGTAAGAAAAGTAAACATATGTCACGGGCAAATATCTCTAATAGCTTGCGTCTTTCTTTCTACCTGTTGTTTTTGCCTTCCAGTCTTCCCTCCTTCATCTGTCCACCCTTCTATCTTTCCTTTTATCCTGTGTTCAATTTTTCTAATGCCTTTCTAAAACCCTTCCTTTATTCTATTACACCTTTTTTCTTTCTTGTTTTTCTGAGTTTGGTTTATGTAGTGCCTTCCTTGCTTCCTTCCATCGTTCCTTTCAATTTAAGAACATGTATGGAGTAAAAAAAACAACAAACAAACAAAAAAACATTGCTTAAATATAATCATGTTTTTTGACAAAAAAAATGCATTTAAAACAGAGCGATAACCAAGTGCTTTAATCATCTGTTACTCACCATATCACACGGGTCATCCAGCACAGCCTGAGGGACAGACAAGAGAACGCTCCGTGTGTAAAACATTATTTATTTCTGAGGTTTTAGTCATAAAGCATGTATTCTAATAATGTAATTAATATCATAATCATTTCTGTTACACATTTAACCTCGCTCTTAGACACTTAACCTCCCCCTTACACACTTAACCTCCCCCTTACACACTTAACCTCGCTCTTAGACACTTAACCTCCCCCTTACACACTTAACCTCCCCCTTACACACTTAACCTCGCTTTTACACACTTAACCTCCCCCTTACACACTTAACCTCCCCCTTACACACTTAACCTCGCTCTTAGACACTTAACCTCCCCCTTACACACTTAACCTCCCCCTTATACACCTAACCTCGCCCTTATACACCTAACCTCGCCCTTATACACTTAACCTCCCCCTTACACACCTAACCTCGCCCTTATACACCTAACCTCGCCCTTATACACTTAACCTCCCCCTTACACACTTAACCTCGCTCTTACACACTTAACCTCCCCCTTATACACCTAACCTCGCCCTTATACACTTAACCTCCCCCTTACACACTTAACCTCGCTCTTACACACTTAACCTCCCCCTTACACACTTAACCTCCCCCTTACACACCTAACCTGGCTCTTACACACTTAACCTAACTTTTACACACTTAACCTCCCCCTTATACACCTAACCTCGCCCTTATACACTTAACCTCCCCCTTACACACTTAACCTCCCCCTTACACACTTAACCTCCCCCTTATACACTTAACCTCGCCCTTATACACCTAACCTCGCCCTTATACACTTAACCTCGCCCTTATACACCTAACCTCGCCCTTATACACTTAACCTCCCCCTTATACACCTAACCTCCCCCTTACACACTTAACCTCCCCCTTATACACCTAACCTCGCCCTTATACACCTAACCTCGCCCTTATACACTTAACCTCCCCCTTATACACTTAACCTCCCCCTTATACACCTAACCTCGCCCTTATACACTTAACCTCCCCCTTACACACTTAACCTCCCCCTTACACACTTAACCTCCCCCTTATACACTTAACCTCGCCCTTATACACCTAACCTCGCCCTTATACACTTAACCTCGCCCTTATACACCTAACCTCGCCCTTATACACTTAACCTCCCCCTTATACACCTAACCTCGCCCTTATACACTTAACCTCGCCCTTATACACTTAACCTCGCTCTTACACACTTAACCTCGCCCTTATACACTTAACCTCGCTCTTACACACTTAACCTCGCTCTTACACACTTAACCTTGCCCTTATACACTTAACCTCCCCCTTACACACTTAACCTCGCTCTTACACACTTAACCTCGCTCTTACACACTTAACCTCCCCCTTACACACTTAACCTCCCCCTTACACACTTAACCTCCCCCTTACACACCTAACCTGGCTCTTACACACTTAACCTAACTTTTACACACTTAACCTCCCCCTTACACACCTAACCTCGCCCTTATACACTTAACCTCGCTCTTAGACACTTAACCTCCCCCTTACACACTTAACCTCCCCCTTACACACCTAACCTGGCTCTTACACACTTAACCTCCCCCTTACACACCTAACCTGGCTCTTACACACTTAACCTAACTTTTACACACTTAACCTCCCCCTTACACACTTAACCTTGCCCTTAGACACTTAACCTAACTTTTACACACTTAACCTCGCTGTTACACACTTAACCTCCCCCTTACACACTTAACCTCCCCCTTACACACTTAACCTTGCCCTTACACACTTACCCTCACTCTGACACACTTAACCTCCCCCTTACACACTTAACCTGGCTCTTAGACACTTAACCTAACTTTTACACACTTAACCTCCCCCTTACACACTTAACCTTGCCCTTACACACTTACCCTCACTCTGACACACTTAACCTCCCCCTTACACACTTAACCTCGCTGTTACACACTTAACCTCGCTTTTACACACTTAACCTCGCTTTTACACACTTAACCTCGCTCTTACACACTTAACCTCGCTCTTACACACTTAACCTCGCTCTTACACACTTAACCTCGCTTTTACACACTTAACCTCGCTTTTACACACTTAACCTCCCCCTTACACACTTAACCTCCCTTTTACACACTTAACCTCGCTTTTACACACTTAACCTCGCTTTTACACACTTAACCTCGCTCTTACACACTTAACCTCGCTTTTACACACTTAACCTCGCTTTTACACACTTAACCTCGCATTTACACACTTAACCTCGCTCTTACACACTTAACCTCGCTTTTACACACTTAACCTCGCTTTTACACACTTAACCTCGCTCTTACACACTTAACCTCGCTTTTACACACTTAACCTCGCTTTTACACACTTAACCTCGCTTTTACACACTTAACCTCGCTCTTACACACTTAACCTCGCTTTTACACACTTAACCTCCCCCTTACACACTTAACCTCCCCCTTACACACTTCTCCCTGCTCACCAGGTGTTTGAAGAATAAATTGGATAAAACAAACCCAAAAATGAACAGTTAGAATCAGGAAACTCTTGTATAGAATACCTTGTACTGTGATTCACATCTAAGCAAAGCATATAAGAGAAACACAGCGTTAGGGTACTTACCAGCGCCTGTGTGCTGATCCCCTTCCCCACTGATGAAGAATTTGAAGCACTCTTTAAACACAAACAAACAAAAACAGTAAATATGACTTCCGGTTTTGTATGTATTGCTCCATGTTAGCTAACAGTGGAATGTCTATGAGCAGAAGCTGCATCATGATGATAATGTCAGGAGCTCACTGTGCTGGGAATGAATCCAATGGCCTGGATCTGAACCTTCCCAGATACAGACAATGTGTCCACCCTGGCCAGATCTATTCTGTGCTTGTATTCCAGCACATGAGCACCATTTACTGCCACCTGGAGGTAAGAAGGAAGACAGATCAAACACTTAGAAGGTACATTAATCCCTATTACTAGTTTTACCCTGTGACATATGATCATTTTAGTGATTACTGAAAAGACCTCTGATTAAAATCCAGCATGAACTGGCAGTCTGTCCGAATCAATCATCCAACCCTTACAATATAACATGACCTAGATTCCTCTGTAAAATTAATCCAGCTCAAGAATTTTATTACATATAATCTCAGTCCTCAAATAATCTCCTTCCTCACCTTGAACAAATCTTTCTCTACCAGCATGATGATCTCGAAATCTTCCCCTTTTCTGAAAGGCATCAGATAGTGGATCTCTTCTTTACCCCAGTACTCATGTTGCAGGGTGTTGCACACGATGTGGTTCTTCTTAAAGCGTGGGTTAAAGTGGAACGCAATGTCTGCTCTGGGTTTAATACTGCTGCCACACATGAAGTCCACCTGAAACCTGCAACAACATTTCTCACAATACTGTAGGACAGAGATGCAGTAGGTTTCAAGCTATTACACTGTCTCTAAAGCAAAACCAGCAATGCAGTGACACTTTAACCCTTTACTCTGTCCAGCTGTCCCACCTCTACACACTCTAAACACCCTGCTTAAACTAATACAATTCCAAAGCTTCAATTTTCATGCTACCATCATCATCATCATGTTCTTCATCTAATTGCTTGCTAAGTCTGTAAAGCTTTGAGTTCAGCATTTGTTGTCTTCACTACTTCTGTGATGGACTGCTCATTAGCATGATCTTACATATAGTGAGTGAGGAAAAAAAAACTCTTGTTTTTAGGCACCAACAGTGAAACCTGATCGTCATCCTTTTCGTTTGACATTAGCTGAATATGTGTACATTTAATTACTTCCAAAGCTATTCCTTTAATATGATCTAAATACAAAGCAGTGTAGTATCACATCACGTACACTATATTGCCAAAGGTTTTGGGACACCCCTCCAAATCATTGAATTTGGGTGTTCTTATTTTTGCCCCTTAGTTCCAGTGAAAGGAACTCTTAATGCTTCAGAATACCAAGACATTTTGGACAATTTCATGCTCCCAACTTTGTGGGAACAGTTTGAGGATGACCCCTTCCTGTTCCAAAATGACTGTACACCAGTGCACAATGCAAGGTCCATAAAGACATGGATGAGTGAGTTTGGTGTGGAGGAACTTCACAGAGTCCTGACCTCAACCTTTGGGATTAATTTGAGTGGAGACTGTGAGCCAGACCTTCTCGTCCAACATCAGTGCCTGACCTCACAAATGCGCTTCTAGAGGAATGGTCAGAAATTCCCGTAACACACTCCTAAACCTTGTGGAAATCCTTCCTAGAAGAGTTGAAGCTGTTATAGCTGCAAAGGGAGGAACAACTCCATATTACATTCATGTGCATGTAAAGACAGACGTCCCAGTTTTGGCCTGGCTCACAGTCTCCGCTCTAATTCATCCCAAAGGTGTTCTATCGACTTCAGGTCAGAACTCTGTAAAGTTCCTCCACACCAAACTCACTCATCCATGTCTTTATGGACCTTGCTGATTTGGAGGGGTGTCCCAAAACGTTTGGCAATATTGTGTATATAAACAGAATGATACAGTTACTGATTTTACTGTCAGAAGTAAGATCAACACAAACTGTTTGCATCACTCACCTGTCTGCATCTCCTGGAACAGAGCCTTGGATAACAACCATCTCACCTGGATGGAGACCCCCCAGGATGGTTACTGCCATGGGGATGGACTGAGAAATCACAAATTTTCACATCAGTGTGCTATATTAACACATTTTCTCTCATGTCTTACACGATGATGGTTTGACCTAGATGTTTTTCATAACCAGAAGATGAAAACTTTTACTGTACATAAAGTTCAGCCCTGTTAGTAAACGGAATACGTTACAGAGAAACAGTATTAAAATCATATGTAAGTTTGTTGACATTAGATAATAATACATCCACAAACTAAACAGCACTGAAACTAGCCAAGGCTCTGGGTATAACCTGTCAAAACCTTGTCATAATCATCTGAGCTTAAATAACAATTTATTAAACTACATTAAAACGACATAAAGTATATATATATATATCTCTTACCGGGTTTAGTACAGACTGCTTCGGGTGTTTTACCGACATTTCGACGACACAGCTTCTCTCCCTGATCAATACGAAGCAATAGTTTAACCTCAGGATCACTCCCAAATCCCTCTCTCCCTCCCTATAAAGGTACACTATGTAGACTACGAAACATAAGCATTCGCGCAATGTAACGTCCCCTTAAGATTGCCGTTTGAGACGCAGCAACAGACTTTACTTTCGCTTCCTAGTTCTTGTGAAGCAACCAATGGGAACACGCCGAGGTGTTGACGTCACCAAGGAGCAGCGCGAGCGATTGTTTGCTCTTCTGTATACCTCCTGTTAAAAGCTACGTCATATATATTAACTTTTATATTTATTTATTAACTTAGAACTTCTTGTTCAAAACTAGAAGGTGTTTATAAATGGCAAATATTTTTTTAACTACATTTTATTTATGCAAATATTTTTCAAAATAATTGCAGACACTTCGATTTTCTTCAGTTAACTTTTAATTAATTTACAGATAAAATCAAACAAGTTCAAACAGAATGAATTGCAATGCAAATAAATATTAAATAGTTTAAATACTACTAAAGCAAGAATTTTATACTGAAATCGGAAGTTTTTTCAATCTTTAAATTTATTTATTCATTAATAATACAGAAATGTATTATTAAACGCATTTAATGTATATGTTGTTTATACAACATATGTAAAGAACATATACTGTATATTGTGAGGTCAGTCGTATTTATGAATAAAATATAATACAAAAATATTAAATAGATTAAATAAACCAATAGAATAAAATTCCATTTGACATGACTGCACAGAGCAGAGACTGTGAACCAGGCCAAAACTGGGACATCTGCCTTTACATGCACATGAATGTAATATGGAGTTGGTCCGCGTTCCACAAGGTTTAGGAGTGTGTTTATGGGAATTTTTGACCATTCCTCTAGAAGCGCATTTGTGAGGTTAGGTACTGATGATGGACGAGAAGGTCTGGCTCAGGTTGAGGTCAGGATTGCAGGCCAGTCGAGTTTCTCCACACCAAACTCACTCATCCATGTCTTTATGGACCTTGCTTTGTGCACTGGTGTGAAGTCATGTTGGAGCAGGAAGGGGTCATCCTCAAACTGTTCCCACCAAATTGGCTTGGTATGCTGAAGCATTAAGAGTTCCTTTCACTGGAACTAAGAGGCCAAATCCAACCCCTGAAACACAACACCTAAATTCACTGATCTGGAGGGGTGTCCCAAACTTTTGGCAATATAGTGTATCTCAGGGGTGAGGTCTATGTGACTGTCATAAGTCAGTACAAAATCAAGTATGACTCTCAGTCAAAATCTCCACAGGAACCAAGGGTTTAAACCCAACCAAGGGTTTATCAACCCAAATATTGGCTTAGTTTAGTTTATTTATTTATACAGCACAATAAAATCAATAATGTCAAGTGAAATGAAATAGTACAGAAATAACACTCAAACATTTTATGTTGAAAACTGAGTTGAATATGATTTTAAAGTAGATTTTATGCTTATCCCTTTACTTAAATGCTATAAACATGAATATTATGTATGTATAAATATATGATAATATGTTTATTTCATACAGTTAATCTATCAGAAAATATCTGTGTGTTTTTATATCTCGCGCCTCTGGTCCATGAAGTAAGCTGTTAGCCACAGCCAATAAGCGAAAAGCTGGGCGTGTCACATGGCCAACCAGGAAGTGAAACAGTGAAACAATAACTATGTGCGGTAAAGAGCATCGGTGCTGGTAGTCGGCACTGTGTTGTCTCAGTTCGCGTTATACAGGAAGCTGGCACAATGAAATCGAATGTCGGCTTGCTTCTTTTGTCATGTATTCGCTTATGTTTAACAGAAATGTACCTTCTGGACGATAAGATCGGGCTGGGGAGACGGTTTGATGGTATAGGGGGGTTAAGTGGAGGAGGGGTAGGTTACCTGTCTACCTTCAGCTTTCTGCATGACCTAACATCAGTCGAATTAAGGATCAAATGTATTTTAATATCTAATCATTTGCTTTTAGGCTACCTCGAGACTTCTAATCAACTATAAAGAGCCTTATCGGAGTCAAATACTGGATTATTTGTTTAAGGTAAGTTTATTGCACAACTGTGTACTGTCATGTTCATCAACTAATCCTTTCATGCTTAGTGTACACATGATTAATCAACATAATAATTAGTAGTCGGTTGAAATTATTAGATCTAAATCAGCTCCAAATTACTTGAGATTGTTAGAGTAGTGTAAAATATAAAACACTACTTTTGAGTTCTCTTGCTCTTGAGACATAAACATTAAACATACTCACTGGAGCATGCGGCTGATATTTCGTAACAATTTTTCCATGGAAAATATCAAATTAAAAAACATCTATTGTTGTTCCAGACTCTAATAGACACCTAAAGTGCTTAAAAATAATTAATTAATTAATTAATAAATAAATAAATAAATAAATAAAATGAAAGATTCCTAAACCTAACCCGTGCTAGTCCTACAAATATTGACGATCCTTTTCAAATAATTAATATTTGAAAATAATTTATCGAAGTATTAAGCAATACGATCATCTGAATCATGTACAGCTGATGCTGAAAATGACCTGTAAATGAAAAAGTTTAATCGTCTTGAATAAATGGTGCTTCTATTGTTTTTATTCCTTCTAGCCTAACTTTGGAGCATCACTGCACATTCTTAAAGTGGAAATAGGAGGCGATTCTCAAACGACAGGTTAGAAAAAAAAAACATCTGGCAATTCTTTTTGTGTCAGAATGTGTTGCTGAAGAGGTGAAATATTCTACATTAAAGCTGACATGTTGATTTGCAAGTTTAATTCAACATTGAGCTTTGCTCTAGAAACCTTCGGTGTCATATGATATTTTGCTCATGCAGTCACATGTCTGTCAGGGAGACAAAAAAAACTTTGGCACAGAGGTGACAGGGTGTGACCCTGATGAAACATTGTACTGGAAATAAAGTCAAACTGCCTCTTTATTTATTTTTTACACAGACTTTAATTCATGCTACATAAGAGGGAACATATAGGGTACAGAATAAGATAAGTTGAAAGAGTGTCTTATATATAGTATATAGTGAATATGTAATATCTGTACATTACTATGTACATCTAGATAAATATACAGTATTTTAATCTAGGTCTGGATGTGAAAAAGGCGTAAAAACAAGGTGTAAAAACAAACAGTATAAAGTGTGTTGGAAGGATGTACAGTATAAGTAGATTATGAATAAGAGTCCTGGCTTGAGCACAACACAGCCTTTATGATTACAGCAGCAGTTCTTGGGTCCACAGATAGAATCCAGGTGGAATTGTCCTCTGAAGAAAATGTGAGGCTTGGGCATATGCTGTTTTGGGGATGTGTGAATCTTTAGCATTGAAGACTACAGAAATGTTTATTTACTTAAGTACTGACCGTTTGGAAGAGGACCTTGTGTAGGGTCATCGTTTTTCAGGAAGGCTTCAGACAGACAGGTTCATATTTGTCTTTTCGTCTGTGTGCATTTGTTTTGTTCTACAGATGGTACGGAGCCTTCACACATGCACAACGAGACCGATGAGAATTACTTCCGTGGTTATGAGTGGTGGCTTATGAAGGAGGCCAAGAAGAGGAACCCAGACATCATGCTCATCGGTCTGAATACATTTCATTACATAAGGCTCAAGACTCGATGATCTTGTGTTGGAGAACATTACACAGATGTGATCAACTCCAGGAACTATTGGCACCCTTCATGAAAATGACTTTATAGAATGAATAACAAGTATCTGATGATGGCTTTAAAACAGCTTTATTACAAAATGGAGAGTCCTCCACTAACAAGAAGTTTAGTCCTTGTAGACTAGTGTATGCATAAAATACACTTAAATAGCTGAAGCTGAAGAATAGAAGCATTAGCAATAGAAGAATTTTGCTGCAGACTAAAGAAGAATAGCTGTTTCACCTTGTGGTGACCATGACCCTGTTTGGATTAGTTTTAAAACTGAATCACTATCTGAGCATAAGGCTGTGAGATTCCTCTATGACAAATTGGAAGGAAGCTATTGAAAGAAAATTCTTCCAGCCACTTCGTCTGCACCTGAATCTGCACCTGTTCCTATTCAGCTTAGGTACTTCAAGGCCTGTCTTTTCAAAAAATATTATACTGAGGTGTATTTGAGAAAGACGTCTCTTTTTGCAATGTCTAGCATGATTATGTTACATTTGTAAAGGCAGCTTGGCCATGTCTGAACCTCCCGGCAGAGGCGAGGAGAGGATTTGTGCAAAGGATGTCGTGGTACTTGTGATGCCAATCATTCAGCTCCAGTTTTGGCGTCATTAATGGTGTTGATGAGCTAAAAAAAAATGGGTCTCATTTGAGTATACACAATTTCACTCCTATACAACTTTCTTCTGGAGATCATGAGTTTGAATCCCAACAATGCCACAGCCTTCCAAAACAGGGAGTGGGAGGGATTGCACATTAGACACGCCCCCTCCCCAATTCAATCAGCATGACATTAGCTAATCATATGACATCTGTGAGCTCAGGTAGGTGGACAGATGTGTGCTTTCTTTTGTTATGGAGTGTATTGTTATGGACTTGGCATCTAAGAACAGACTGTGACCTTGACCACCAGTAATTCACTAAACTGAGCCTGAAAAGGAGGCATGTAATTATTCCAGTTTCTTGAGAGCAATGTGTATCATTTAATATCATTCTGATGAGTGCCAATAATTCTTGATTTGATATCATATTGTTGATAATTATCATATTTATCAACTTCTTTCCTTGGATCTTAGAGAACTGTTAAATGCTTTTCTTATTTATTTCTTTTGCACCACCTGCATAAATTAGGGAGTCAATAAGGAGGTACGTAGTTTTTCCAGGTTCTTGAAGGGTGCCAATAATTCTATTAATCTATTAATAATATCATTGATAATAATCATATTTATCTCTGCGATCTTTCCTTGTTGAATTAACTCAGTGTTTTGTCTCACATCTCCTTTGTGATGCTTTGTAGGCCTGCCCTGGGCTTTTCCAGGATGGGTTGGTCATGGGACCAACTGGCCTTACTACTTTCCAAACATTACTGCTAACTATGTTGTGTCTTGGGTGATTGGAGCCAAACAGCATCATGGTCTTGATATTAACTACATAGGGGTATATGTTTTGTGGTTCATTAGGCTATTCATCTAAAATGATCCCAAAATAATGCATATATTTTAAGATGTTGTCAACATTTAATTTTTAGGTATGGAATGAACGGAACTTCGATTCAAAGTACATCCAGGTACAATAAGTGAAGGACTATAAGAATAAATAAAGCATGGTTTTTAGGATGGTTTTATTTTCTGAAAATGTTAATTTCTTGAACATTCAGGTGCTTCGGGGCACCCTAGATCAAGCTGGCTTACCAAACGTGGGCATTATTGCAGCAGATGGGAACTGGGACATTTCCAGTGCCATGCTTGTTGATTCATATCTCAATGATGCTGTTGAAGTTATTGGGTAAGGTGGAGATTATATTTGATTCATATACACCCTTTCATTTCCATTCACAATCTAGGTTCAAAATTATTATTTTATTTTATTTCATTTTATTTTATGTATTATTATTTTTCTTTTATTATTATTTTTCTTTTTCTTTAACATCACCTGTAATTCTTATCAGAAGTAATGGACAGCATAAGTGCTACTGTAGTGTTTTGTTGGTAAGGACTGGGGGATTTGTTAAATGCTATATATATATATATATATATACACTGCCAGTCAAAAGTTTGGACACACCTTTTAATTCAGTGTTTTTTGTTTAGGGATTTATTTTCTACATTCTAGAACAATACTGGAGATTTCAAAACTATGAAATAACACACATGGACTTAAGTAATCCATATGTAATGACAACAAAAAACAGTCAGTTGTTATTTTAAGACACGAAGGTCAGGTGTTCTGGAATAGTTCTTGCAAGAACAGTATTGTCAAGTGCATTTGCAAAACCCATCAAGCACCATGATGAAACTGGCTCACATGAAGACCAAAACTGACCTCTGCTGCAGAGGAGAAGTTCATTTAGAGTTACCAGCCTCAGAAATCACCAAATAACAGCACCTCAGATTAGAGCCGTTATGAAGGCTTTACAGAGCATCAGTAGCAGACATATCTCAATATCAACTGTTCAAAGGGCATTATTGTGTATTTCGGCCGCCTTCAGCATTGTTTTACAATGTAGAAAGAAATAAACATCAGGAAAGACCATGGAATTAGAAGGTCTGTCCAAACTTTTGACTGGTAGTGTATATTGGAAAATTCAATAAAAATATTAAAACCAAAAACGACATCATCTTCCCAGTGTTCACTATCCTGGTACCACGACTGTCAAGGAGGCGCTGTTAACGGGTAAAAAGCTTTGGTCTTCTGAAGATTACAGCACGTTTAATGACGACATCGGGGCAGGATGCTGGGCTCGAATTCTTAACTGGAACTATGTCAATGGCAGGATGACGTCGTGAGTAAAAAAAACTTCCAAAAACCTTCCTGATGAATTACTGAATAACTCGTCTGTAGATTCATTTGTTTGTTTACTGTTTAAAACTAGGACTATCTCCTGGAATCTGATAGCAAGTTATTATGAAGATCTTTCTTTTGGTCGAGACGGTTTGATGACTGCAGAAGAGCCATGGAGTGGGAATTATGTGGTGGAAACCCCAATATGGATAACTGGTAAATCTACATATATGGTTTATACATATGTATGAATTGTGTGAATTGTCACTAGCACTAGTTTCCTTCGACCCTAAAATGTAGGCAATCAGTCGGAGGGATAACGAGAGAGGATAATGTAGATGAGGATAATGTAGATAACGAGTAACTCAATAGGTTTAAAATATATCAATGAAAGCTAAATCTTAATATACATGCCTCAGGTAACAACATCAAGCTCAGGCAAAACTAATCCACAGTTAAGGTTTTGGAGTAAGAGGAGCAGTCCATATTTATACATTTGAATTCAAAGGTAAATAATATAATCAAATGCAAATCCTCCGATTTAGCAACAAAGTTTGGGACAAGGTCACGGGAAAAATTTGTCATCTTGCACTGAATGATAACCGAGTGCATGCCACTGAAAGGACAGTGATTCCAGTTTCCCCAAATGTTTATAATGAAAAATTAATTCAGAAGATGAATTCGGGTTTGGATTCCATTACTTTTGCATAAATTTTGGTCAGTCCATTATGAATGATGTTTTATTATTTCCCCAATGTTTTTTAGTTTTGTCAAATTTATTTGTACATTGTAGTAGGCTGTAGTTACAAATTGCTAATTTAATCACATGAGACAATGAAAGCTATAATCTAACACAGGCTGTAAAATTCATTGCAGTATCATTGTTGGTCTTTCTCTTGATTTTTTAACATTGTTTAGAAGCCTGAAAGTAATCACTATGACATGATTCCTGTTCATCCCATGTAGCTAGCTAATCTACGAAATATTACTAACATGCCGGTGCTAGACACACACACACACACACGCACACAAAAATCCCCACAAAGCAGAAGTTCATATAAGCTTACAAAGCCATATCAGTCTAGCAGCTTGTACACAATAGTTAAGTTTTAACTATTAAACACAATAGTAGTTTTGCGCTGACTTGAAAAAAGAAAAGCTTCCTCGTGTTCAATCCTCTGCTAAATATTCAAGCCTCATTTGTTATACAGAAGAAGCTGGTTATTTGAAACTTAAAGCTAAAACTGTGCAGAAATCTAAAAATTATACTGAAGATCTTAACACTGCTGGTTCCTCGTCAGGTTCCTTCCTCATGTCTCAGCGAGCTTTTCCTCAGCACTGTTACCTCTGGCTTGTTTATTGAGGATAAGTCCTATATCCAGATATTTATAAAGCTGCTGTGTGATGTCCATTGTTCAAAGCTCTGTATGAATAAGATAAAATTGTGTGTTTGTGCTGTAGCTCACACTACTCAGTTTGCGCAACCTGGCTGGACATACCTCCAGACCTTAGGGAATCTCGCACACGGTGGAAGTTATGTAGCACTAACAGACGGCCAAGGGAACCTCACCATCGTGATAGAAACCATGGTGGGTCACAATTTAAAATAATGCTATAGATTTTGTTGTTCCAAACTAAGAAATACTCTAGTCGTATTTGCTTTCCACTTTTCTTTTCTTTTTTTTTTTTTTTTTTTGCAGACTCGCAATCACTCGCAGTGCATTCGGCCTTCACTCCCTCCTTACAATGTTTCAGCTCAGGAAGCAACATTTCAGCTCAAAGGCTCCTTTGTATGTGCAGCAGCTCTTAGATATTATCAGGTGACTCTTGTTGTAACTCGTTATGCAGGAAGTTGTTTTGACTGTCCACACTTTCTTCTTTTTCTAGGCTGCAATCACTCGTTTTCAGGTTTGGTACTCGAAACTGGATTTCGATACCAAAAACGATGTACTCTTCAAGAAGGTTGATCCCATACAGGTGAATAAATACTAGTTTTCCCAAACACAGGATATCAGTATAGGATGCCATTTTATCTAGCGTGACTTTGTCGGTCTGTACAGGTTTCCAGCGGACTTTTTACCTTGAAACTGGGTGTTGATGAACTTTACACCATCACAACTGTCACCACTGGACAAAAAGGCCTCTACCCAGATCCTCCAGATTCTGCTTCGTTTCCCAAGAAATACTTTGATGACTTCAATATCCGTAGGTTTGATTGTGTCTGATGTTTAACCTTGCAGTGCTAGTTTTTCAGCGCTAATGCTGTGTTAACATTTTAAGCTTGCATTTTACTTTAAATATCTGAGTTAGCAGGTGGTAGAGAATTACTGAGGCCATGAAGTAGATAATCTATCAGTTAAGTATGGTGGTGATTGGAAACATCGCACAAATAAATCAAGCAAATTAACAGTCAATAAGGCTTTTTGGGCTATTTTCTTATTGTTGTCTGCAAAAATCTGAGAAACATTTCTTTGCCCTGTTTATTTTCCTAATCTTTTTGTCCTTAATTTCAAGAGAATTCAGTGTTCAGAAACTAGTAGACGTTTTCGAACAAGATATGTATAGCTGGTCTTCTTCTGAGGTTCTGTATCATCTAATGTTGGCTATAAGCTTCTTGTAGGAACTACAGTTGTTGCTCCATAGATGACATTGCGAGACTATCAACTATTTGTGTAAACATGTAATGTGTGTAAACTTTTGCAAGCATAAACTTCGTGTAGCAATGTTTTGTTACACAGTGACAAACCAGAAAAGAGCAGTCGCATGTCTAATAGGTCTAGAATCAATGTGGTCGAAGAGGTAGATAAACCCGTGACGCATTCAGTCATGCTCACATAAATTAACCAGGAATATCTTTACATCATTATTATTATTATTATTATTATTATAAGGTTAATAATACAGAATGCCCCAAAAGTCTCCATGCAAACTATATATTATATATTATTTCAGTAAGCTTTTAAAAATGCCTTTGACAAAATAAGCATGAAAACCATTCTCACAGCTCGATCAGAAAGCTGACGCAAGGTTGTGATGGACTTTTACAGGAATCATGGCAAGCATATCACACATGACACTTTTTCCAAAATGGGAAAGTCGGGCAAGATGTCTTTGTGTGTGTTTACAAAGGAATAGCAATCATGTAGGGGATTTTGCTAAAGCGCTTTAATTACCCCTATGTATGGAGACTTTTTGGGACACCCTGTAGTGCACTTTAACTCTCAAGCACCTAAGAACATTCTGTACTGCAGAGGACTGGTAGTGTAAATCATGTTTTTGGGAATATATTGTACGATAGTGATATGTCTAGGTGATTTAATCTTTGGCTACTTATTCAGAGCAATGTCTTTAAAACCTTCTAGGTCTAACTTTTCTTTCTCGTTTTCCTCTTATGCTCAGAAAACCCTCCCTTCTCAGAGGCCCCATACTTTGCTGACCAGACAGGCGTGTTCGAGTACTTCACAAACTTCTCAGATCCAGGGCCACACAATGTCACGTTACGTCAGGTGGTCAACCAGCGTCCAGTTTCGTGGGGTTACGACGCGGACCAGACCATCACTGTCATCGGAGACCACAGCTGGTTGGTTCCTAACACATTAAACATGGAGCATGTTAAAGCAGTAATCTGTATATTTAATAATTTGCTTTTTATGATTATTAACGGTCTCAAAGTAGTGCTGGTGTGTCATTTGTAGGACAAAATGTCATCAAAATATTTTCTGATATAAGGACAAATTTTTTTCAGCCTTTTTTCCATATCTTACTACCTCACAGTGTTAATGTTCTTCTATTTCATATGCTCAGTTTTCTGCTGATGTCTTCCTTTTTATTTGTTATTTGCTTGGATCTGCAAAGTTTGATCCATTGCTTACCATTTAAACAGGCAAGACATATCAGTCTCCTGTGACATCTACCTTGAAACTGAGAACGGTGGCGTCTTCGTCGCTGCCAGGGTGGATCAAAGCGGGGAATCGGTCCGAGGATCCAACGGCGTATTTTACTGGGTTTTTGCAAATGGCACATACAAAGTGACTAATGATATAGGTCAGTGACTAGTCCTGTATTTCTTACTTTTTCACCTACAGTTCAATGTGTTTAAGAGCCTGAAATACTGTAAGAGAGCTTTCTTCTTGTTTAAGGTGGAAAAAAAGTTCTTCTTGAAGGATTGTCAGGGACAAGGCCGGGTATATGGCACACCCTCACTCTCACAGTAAAGGTAAGAACTTTTATTTATGAGAAGATATACTAGAATAACTTAAATAAATAAATCTGCACTTTTTATATCCTACAATGTGATGTTTTTCTTTAACAGGGTAATAATGCCATTGGAATGCTGAACGGTTTTCCTTTATGGAAGAATGCTGTTGTTGTTCAACCCATGAACGGCTGGGCTGCGATTGGAACCTCCTCCTTTGAATTTGCACAGTTCGACAATTTTCTGGTGGATGCGAGCTGATTCTTTTTATCAAATACATATCCACCATGCTGCCTCAATACACATGCTGCCTCCATATCCTGTCAGACATGAATGCAGTATGAGTGCATGGTAAATATGTATTTGAATATAACCATATTACTACTTTGGGAAATCATATTTTCTAAGAACTAAAAGAAAATCATTGCTACCGACCGAATGATTGTGATGTTTTTAACAGATGGGAAGATTTGGGAACACTGTTTTTGTAGTATCTGTGAAAATTTTATTGATTTGCTGTTGTTTTTGATATATTGCATCTAAAAATATGAATAAACTGAATTTTCAAGCCTTTGGTGTGTGTATAAATGACTTGCAAATGCAGGGTTTTGTATAATTATTACTAATGTTATGTTAAATAATATATATTAAGTAATAGTGATCATTTGGACAATCTTGGAGTGTTATGATGATGATAGTAGTAGTAATAATAATAATAATAATAATAATAATAATAATAATAATAATAATGATAATTTTTTCATTGAAATGAAATGGGGGAAAAGTATTATTATTATTATTATTATTATTATTATTACAACAACAAATGGAAACCAATCACATGGTCCTCCAAGTGCACCACAGTCATAACCTAGCCATAACCTAGATATATTTTGATCTCTATCTAAAATTGTGTGAAATTTTAACTTTTATATATTCGTGCTTTATGAATTAATCGACTAAAAAATGAAGCTAAAAACCACCTAGCATTGAAACTAGCATTTTCTCTCATGAAGGAAGAGATTAGTTCCGCGTAGCAACCAGCACGCGAGGCTAACAACTTGCTTAGCAACGGGGAAAATATGGCAGACGAACGGAAGAAGTTTCAACGATCCAAGCGGATTTTTATCAACAAAATAGACTCGTACTCGTCAAAATACATCGCACAGGTAAGATAAGAAATAGTTCAAGTGTTTTTAAGTGAAGTTTTTTTTTAATATGAGGATGTTATTTGTCCTATTTTTCCACAGTATCTGTCTACTTGCGCTGCTGGAGAATCCTTAGAAGATCCCAGACCTGGAGAGCGCTTTCAGATTGTTGGCACTGTTATCAATAAAGATGAGAAAAGGAGAAGATTTGCTCTGGAGGAATACTCGGTACGATTTTAAACTGGAATAAAGCTGTTAAGAAGATATGGACTGGATCGTTTGTTGAATTTAAAATCTACACTGATCAGGCATAACATTATGAACACCTGCCTAATATTGTGTTGGTCTCCCTTTTGCTGCTAAAACAGCTCTAACACATCATGCACTGTCATGCATTATACACCTTTCTATCAGAACCAGCATTAACTTCTTCAGCAATTTGATCAACAGTAGCTCGTCTGTTGGATCGGATCACACGGGCCAGCCTTCACTCCCCACATGAATCATTGAGCCTTGGCCGCTCATGACCCTGTCACCGGTTCACCACTGTTCCTTCCTTGGACCACTTTTGATAGATACTGACCACTGCAGACCAGGAACACCCCACAAGAGCTGCAGTTTTCGAGATGCTCTGATCCAGTGGTCTAGCCATCACAATTTGGCTCTTTGTCAAACTCACTCAAATCCTTACACTTGCCCATTTTTCCTGCTTCTAACACATCAACTTTGAGGACTAAATGTTCACTTGCTGCCTAATATATCCCACCCACTAACAGGTACCATGATGAGGAGATCATCAGTCATATTCACTTTACTGGCCAGTGGTCATAATGTTATGCCTGATCGGTGTACTAAAAAGTCATTAACTAGTAAGAACTATGTCCTTAGGCCTTAATTAGGACTTGTTGTGATCAAGTCGAGAGTTGTCATTATGGATTGTCAGATTATGCATATGATTAATTAACTAAATATTCAAACATGTGCTAAAACTACAACAACAATATCTAGATTAGACAGAGGCATTTTGATAACAAGTGCTGTGGACTGATAAAAAAATAAATATAGACCTCTTTGGGAGCAATCACCATTAAAAAGTGGCAATCGTTTAATGAAATATAAACCTTGAAAGCTTGTAAGGATTATGCTTTGGGGTTGTGTTGCACAGAACGGATCCGAGTAAAAATCAACAAAATTCATAAAGGCTACCGTATGTGGCACAGTCAGTCAGAAAAGTCACGCAGAAAAGAGATCGGCTTTGACAGGGCGGTGATCCAAATCATACCTCAAATTCCCACCATTAACTACTTCAAGAAAAGCAAGGTGAAGCTTATGGAGTAGCCCTCACAGTCCTCAAATCAATTCCTGTAGCAGGAATAAAAAGACTATAGTTAGCTTGTTGCAAAAAGTATTTGTAAGCTGTGATAACTGATACAGGGGCTGTTACTAAGTACTGACTTTTCCAAACATTTGCAAATACCACAGGTGCTTGCAGGAAAATGTTATATTTATATAAATATTGACTGTACCGAAACCAGTAAATAAATGAAATGCTAGATATCATATATCTACTGGTTACACCACAGCCTCATAAGCCTGAAGGAAACGTTTGTTCAATACACACACAAAAATGTATAATGTTTGGTGAAATCGCTTTGTCCCTCTGGTGTCACATCCTAAAGTATGACAATCTGCTTTATAATTTTAATATATATTAATATATCTTACTTTATATGACCAAATATGGACAGTCGTAATAATGCTAATCTTGTGCAGGCATGTCACATCCATAACACAGCAGATAGCCATTATTTCACCCTTCCAACCTGCTCATTTCAGGCTTTAAAACGAGACGAGCTTCTTCAGCACCTGATGGATTGTGATATTATTGTGTATAACATCTCAGAAGATGCTGAAGCGATTGATGAAGCAACATGGGTTGTTTCAGGTGACATCTCCATATTTACAGGATTTATTAGAATGAGCTTTGGTTTATGTAGTGTGTAACGTTGCTGTCGTTTTTCTTTATCACAGCCCTCCACAGTGAAATCGAACACTTTACATTTCCCAAGATGTTTATTTTGGTGTCAACATTGATGACCTGGGCAAAGACTAAACCAGCTGATCCTGTAAGTTCTGTCACCACAAAAATCTGCATTATTTTATAGGTGAAGTATCAGTTACTTCTAACATTCTTTATTACAAGCAACAATCACAATCACAGATTTCATTCTTGCTCGAATTACTTCTATTAGGATAGTCCTGAAATTCCAGTCATGGAAGAAGACTATACACGGAAGAAGCCACATCCAAACTTCAGAGAGCATGCTAGTGCAGAGAAGCTCGTACTGAAGTTGGGGAAAACGGTTAGAAATGTGCCAGATTCATGGTAGAGTTTGTCACAGTTTAAGCTGTATGTTCATTTTTCTCACTTTTCTCGGTCAGGAAAAGACCAAGCTACGCACTTATGTTGTCGGTGCAGGGATGCAGTATGGCATGGGAGAAAGCATCTTCCACTTCTTTTTTAAGGTATTATAATTTTGCATGTGAATATACACTATATTGCCATCTGCCTTTAAATGCACATGAATGTAACAGAGTTAGCCCACCCTTTGCAGCTATAACAGCTTCAACTCTTCTGGGAAAGTTTTTCATAAGGATTAGGAGTGTGTTTATGGAAATTTCCGACCATTCCTCTAGAAGCGTATTTGTGAGGTCAGACACTGATGTTGGATGAGAAGGTCTGGCTAAATCTCCACTCTAATTCATCCCAAAGATGTTCTATCTGGTTGTGGTCAGGACTCTGTGCAGGACAGTCAAGTTCCTCCACACCAAACTCACTCATCTATGTCTTTATGGATCTTGCTTTGTGCACTGGTGTGCAGTCATGTTGGAACAGGAAAGGGTCATCCCCAAACTGGTCCCACAAAGCATGAAATTGTCCAAAATGTCTTGGTATGCTGAGGCATTAAGAGTTCCTTTCACTGGAACTAAGAGGCCGAGCCCAACCCCTGAAAAACAACACCTGAATTCAATGATTTGGAGGTGGCCCAAAACTTTTGGCAATATAGTGTATTCCTCCTTTCTACTTGGCAGCTCAGTATTAAAGTGTAGCAAAATTGTTAAAGGAAAATAATTTAATGCTGGAAAATTTAATTACTTCTTCTAATTGATTCTTTGTAAATATCATGTAAAACACACCCCCACACTAAAACCACAACAACAAATCACAAAGTTTATAGGGAAAGTGGGTCCTTGTTAAAGACAAAGAATTATACTTTGTCGGTCTGTTATCTAGCAAATATTTTACTTTCTTATGTTATTAGTGTGAGGAGTGATTGATTTATTGGTTGATTGAATGATTGGTTGATTGATTTCCACATTTCTCAGCCCTCACTTTTTATGGTCTCTCAGACTGACACACAACAAGCAGGCAATTTTCAATAAAGAACTATGCTTTACATTTTTCCATCAACTACATGAGCAAGTCTGTGGTAGTTTCAGAAAAGATTTTCGAAGAGACAGACGTCCAGTACTCTTGTTAAATTTATTGTTTGTATTTTTTTTTACCTTTTGAAACTGTTCCTTTAATGATAGTAATGCATTCTTTAGGCATGCTGGCTTGGTGAGTTGAGCAGCATCCCGATGCCAGAGCCAGGGACTAATATCATTCCTACCATCCACGTCCACGATCTGGCTGGGTTAGTGGAATAAATATAGTTCATGTTTATTAAAAACCTGAATAAAGATGTTTTGTATGTTGTAAATTTTGATCTGTAGCACATTCCTGGCTTTTATGTTGACTATGTAATCTGTTTCTCCAGCGTGGTGCAAAACATCATCGATCACAGACCCAAAATGCACTACTTAATTGCTGTGGATGACTCCCATAATTCTTTGGAGGAAATTGTAAAGGTAAAGGCCAAGTGTAAGTTGTGTCTTCTAAAATGAGCTAATTTTCTCTCAGTCACCATTACCCTCCATCCTCTAGGCCATCGCATATGTGCTGGGTCCTGGAGAGGTTCAGAATGTCCCTAATGACAGTGTGCACCTTACAAAGGAACTTACGGTACAACTTTATAGACAAGATTCACATAAGAGTAAGATTTATTTAACTGAATCTCGTACTTGACCGTTTTGTATCGTCCTGTCATTTCCCTAAGCGAGCCGATCTAGCTTGCCTAAGTGTAAACCTCCTCATTGAGACAGTTTTGCTGAAGAGGAGGCTGAACGTGCGCTGGGTGTGTGAATCTGGACTCGTTAAGAACATCGACCATGTCGTAGAGGAGTACAGACAGATCAGACAGCTCCAAGTAAGTATATGACATTTCACTTGTATATATTTCACATACACATTGGTGTAGATAATTTCATTAACTGCCTTCTTTCTAGCCAATCAAGATTTGTCTCCTCGGCCCACCGGCTGTTGGGAAGAGTTCAGTCGCAGCACAACTGTGTAAACATTACAAACTCCATTATATTGGCGTCAAGGAGGCAGTTGAAGAGAAAATAAAACATTTGGTAAGTGTGATTGTTTTTGTTTTAAAGTGTATTTTTATTTCAGCAATCAGGACTAATATTGTGTTACAAATGATGCTCACGTGCCCATTGTTGGCACTTTTGGTGGTGCACAGAGGTCAGCATGGGCACCCTGACTGGTTTGCGGCTATGCAGCCCCATATGCAACAAACTGTGATGCACTGTGTATTCTGACACCTTTCTGTCAGAACCAGCATTAACTTCTTTAGCAATTTGAGCAACAGTAGCTCGTCTGTTGGATCGGATCACACGGGCCAGCCTTCACTCCCCATGTGCATCAATGAGCCTTGGCCCTCGCCCATGACCCTGTCTCCGGTTCACCACTGTTCCTTCCTTGGACCACTTTTGATAGATACTGACCACTGCAGACCGGGAACACCCCACAAGAGCTGCAGTTTTGGAGATGCTCTGATCCAGTGGTCTAGTCATCACAATTTGGCCCTTCATCAAACTCGCTCAAACGAGTTTCCTCAATCCTTACGCTTGCCCATTTTTCCTGCTTCTAACACGTCAACTTTGATGACAAAATGTTCACTTGCTGCCTAATATATCCCACCCACTAACAGGTACCATGATGAGGAGATAATCAGTCTTACTATATGCCTGATCGGTGTATGTGTATTGTTCATCTAGGAGGAAACGCTTCATCAGAGTGAGGAGAATAATGACACTGAGGGATCTGTACAGGCGACTCAGGAGCAGCTCAACACTCTGAAGGATGCTCTTTCCCAGAATCAAGGTCTATTTTTTTCTCTTTATATAAAATAGATTTTTAGATCTTGTATTTCCGTTACTTAAACACTTAGAGTTTTTAGCCAAGCTAAAGACACGATTTGACCAATCCCTGCATGTTGGTACTCACCTCACACAGCAGGTCTCAAACCAAACTTAAAACTCCGGCCAGATTTTAAAAAAACACTTATTTTTATCATAAACATATGAATGCAAGTACGAATGTCAATCACCTGTAAATTATCAAGCATGTCCAAGCATGTCTACAGGAAAACAGAGCCTACGACTCTCACAGCTCACAGAAAATGTGAAAACCAAATACTCATATCAGGGAATTAGATGATATGAGCTGCCCTGTAATTACCCTAAAATAAAGAGTTTCCTCTACTCATGACCCACTCTGGACTTCTTTACCCACTCGCTAGGTCCCTTAAAGCTAGGCTTAAACGCTTTGAAGCACTCTAGATGAGAGAGGGATTGTGTTTGAGATAAATACATGTAGGGTTTAAGTTTACTTCCAGTGAAAGTGGAGTTAACAGTTTGAGGGAAAGTACAAAAGGATCACAGTTCTGACTTTACTGACTTATTTGTTCTCTTCTGAAGTAAGGTGAGTCATTTAAACCATGTTTAGCTTCTAGCTAAGTTTGTGTTGTCTAGCGAAAACGGAAATTCGGTCCCAAATATAACAAACACTACAGAACAATCATGATTGGATGCTCTTTGCTCATGGATGGATCTTATCAACTTATATCAAGTAGGATTAAATAGAATGTAGTGTGTGTGTGTGTGTGTGTGTGTGTGTGTGTGTGTAGGTCAGTTTGAAGACCACAATATTTCACTCATCATCAGAGAGAAGCTTCACTCAAAGCCGTGTAGAAATCAGGGCTTCGTTTTGGATGGCTATCCCTGTACACACGAGCAAGCTAACAAACTTTTCAATGGTAAGACACTGAAATACTTAGGCAGTGACATATCCTTTAGAAATTTCATTTTACATTAATTTAACACATTCACCATGTCTCAGATGAGGAGAAGGAAGCAGGGAACTCCAGATCTCATTTACTGCCACATGATGACAAGATATTACCAGGTTTGAAGCATCTCTTTACTGTTTAGATTCTTAAAGGAAGCCACTCAAGCCACAAAGCTAATCTGTCTAATATGTAATGGACGTTTATTGCTTCAGCATTGTTTAAGCTGCATTTCTCACATATGGAAAAACTTGACACCTTTCTTGTCAGCTATATTAGCCTTATTTCACTAGTGAAACCATGAGAAATGGCACTCTTTCTTCAAGTTTGTGATGCATCAACAATCTAAGTGGAATATCACAGCTTTATTTAAAACGAACCAGCTAATTATATCCTGCTGTGCATGTTCCTCCCAGAATATGTCTTTTCACTCGATGCCACTGATGAGTTTCTGAAAGAACGAGCCCGGGGCCTTCCACAGTCTGTGGCAGAGGAGATGCACTACACCCAGGATGAGTTTGTACAGCGATTGTCCATCTATAGGGATGCAAACATGGAGGAAGAAACAGTGCTCGACTATTTCGACGAGCTGGAGATCCACCCTGAACACATTGGTGAGAATATTGTCTGAGGATATTATCAGAGTAACAGATAACCTTTGATGGTTTTTAAAACCTGCTTTGTTTTCAGTAGATAATAGAAAGAAACTCTGAAAAATAAAGTATGTTTCTACAGTGAAACAGATAATAGCTAAAGCATAAGAAGTCAATCGCAAAAATAAACAAATAAGAAAATGAATGATACAAACGGCGGAAGGTGCTGCAGAGGTTAACAGGAAGTGTTGAATCTTCAGAGATCAGTAGCGTGAATGACCCTGAAAATGAAGCTGTGATTAAGAAAATAATCGAAGTAGTGGGAGGCCCGAGGAACTACGGTCCCACACCTGAGGAACAGGAGGAACAGGAGAGGAAACATGCTATGGAGAAGCAGCAACGCCTCATGCAGGATGCAGCCGAGCGTGCACTCAGGGAAGCTGAGGAGGAGACCAGGATGACTGCTCTGCTGGAGGAATGGGTAATTCACACACTGCTATGGGTGAAAGATCACTGGCATAAAACAGCAGATCTAATTCCATATCAATGGTGTGTTGAAGCTTTACGCAGTTTAACATTTTAATGAATTAATAAATTATTCAAAATGTCCATGCAGGCTGAAGCTGTTGTGTCCCTTATAGAACAGGAACATGATGGAGGTGAAAAAGCAGGAGCATGAGTTACTGGAGGCCCGCTCACTTCCACTGAGACACTACCTGATGAAGTATGTCATGCCAACTCTCAGAGAAGGGCTTGTGGCATGCTGTCAGGTGAAGCCTGATGATCCCATTGACTTTCTGGTATTTATTTATTTATTTTTCCCCTCTTTGTTAAACTTTTCTATATTCATAGAATCGTGCTTCATTATAAACTGTGTGTGTGTGTGTGTGTGTGCATTTCAGGCTGAATATCTTTTAAGGAACAACACAGAAGAGTAGTTTTCCCTTCACGGGACCTCCATTGTTTTTTAATCTAACACACTGCACAGTTGCTTTAATTCAACTCAATTTAATTCAACACAACTCAATTTATGTTACTTCTATTACAAAAATAAATACAAGTTTTCTCCCAGCTTGTGTACTTTGAATAGTTTTAGTGCAGGTAGCATGTCTACTCTGGAAAGTTAAATGAAAACTAGTGCAGTTTAGCCCAGTGGTGAGCTGGCATCCCATCCAAGGTGTATCCTCACCACACAACCAGTGCTACTGGAATAGGCTTTAGATCCACCCTGACCAGGATAAAGCAGTAACAGAAAGTGAGTGAGTAGCAGTAGTTTATGTCGATCAGTTGAAACTTCACAATTTGGATTAACGAGAAACTTTTTTATCCAATCTGTAATTTTCTTTCAACCCAAACGAATGGGTTATTTTATGGCTTATTTTATTTTATCTGTTTATTTCTGATATAAATCATTACATTGTATCCCACCTGTATTACAAGCCCTTGTTCACAACCACTGTAGTGGTGAATAGCGTTGTCTTACCTGACGAGGTGGCCGAGTGGTTAAGGCGATGGACTGCTAATCCATTGTGCTCTGCACGTGTGGGTTCGAATCCCATCCTCGTCGGATGAGATGCTTTATGCTCTCACAACAGCTTCCTTTCTGAGACATTCAGACATGAAGCTGATGTAATGTGATATAGTGCGAGTTTGTCCATGTTTATTTGTTGCCTGTCAGTTCTTGCAGTTCCAAGATATGATTTAGCCTTTAAACCATCGCTTCTGATTAGTATGGGACCATCCTAGAAACGCCTGAATCTCCACAGAGACAACAAATTAAGCTCAGGATTTAAGCAGGGACCCCTGATACCACTAATGCAAAATGAACAAGAACAAGACAAGGCTGAAAACTCCAGCATCATTTAGCACCTGCTGATAATGCAGAATGAACAAGAACAGGGCTACATTTAATTACAACTCCTGTTGACAAAACATGAACAACCTTGTAGTTTGTGTATGGCATATGGGGTTAAACTATATGTGATTCTGTTATGTTTTTGTTTTATAATCCATCCATCCATCCATTTTCTATGCCCGCTTTATTCCTAATTAGGGTCATGGGATCTGCTGGAGCCTATCCAAGCACACATTGGACGAAAGGCAGGGGTCTTTCACAGGGCCACACATATAGACAGACTGTTTCATAATCCTTTAATAATAATTATAATTATAATTATTATTGTGGTATCACAATGTTGCAAGCGCTCACCAGTAGGTGCCAACTGTGGACAAGGTGGCCGAGTGGTTAAGGCTCTGCACGCGTGGGTTCGAATCCCATCCTCGTCGGATGAGATGCTTTATGCTCTCACAACAGCTTCCTTTCTGAGACATGTAGACAATGTGATATAGCACGAGTTTGTTCATGTTTAGTTGTTGCAGTTCCTAGTTGTGATTTGGCTTTTAAACCATCACTTCAGATTAGTAGCTCCTAGAAACATCTGACACTCCAGGATTTAAGCAGGTACCACTGATACCACTAATTTTAATCCAGTTTACAATTTACAGCTTTCACACTCCTGTTGACAAAACATGAACAACCTTGTAGTTTGTGTATGGCATATGGGGTTAAACTATATGTGATTCTGTTACGTTTTTGTTTTATAATCTACCCATCCATCCATTTTCTATGCCCGCTTTATTCCTAATTAGGGTCACGGGGATCTGCTGGAGCCTATCCAAGCACACATTGGACAAAAGGCAGGGGTACACTACAGGGGTGGACAGGTCGCCAGTCCCTCACAGGGCCACACATATAGACAGACTGTTTCATAATCCTTTAATAATAATTATAATTATTATTGTCGTATCACAATGTTGCAAGAGTACCAGTAGGTGGCGCACGTGGACGAGGTGGCCGAGTGGTTAAGGCGATGGACTGCTAATCCATTGTGCTCTGCACGCGTGGGTTCGAATCCCATCCTCGTCGCTAGCTGCATTTTTAAATCCATCAGTTATATCCAGAAGTGATCAAACTCATTCTACAAACTCGGATTGCTGTTGTCATTTGCCTAAATGTGAGAAATGTGTTTGTTGGCAGGCTGTGTCAAATAAATAGTTTTTACTTTAATAGGAACACATACACCCACAAAGTGCTTTCAACTGTTACCTGATGTCAATGTCACATGGTTCCTCAAAGTTAGAAAAAAAGAGAAAATCTACAGCAGCAGCCACATGATCCACATGGACATGACACTGATGTTGATTAACTCTGAAATGCATGCATGAAAGCTATGTGCACTGGCACCAGGAAAACCGAAAGTATTGAAATATGTGGTTTTTGTTTTGTTTTGTTTTATAAAAAAAAAAAAAAAAAGGTTCTCGACGAGGATGGGATTCGAACCCACGCGTGCAGAGCACAATGGATTAGCAGTCCATCGCCTTAACCACTCGGCCACCTCGTCTTGTGAGCGCCTTATGCGGTCGTGGATCGCCATCTACAGGTGCGTCATAGCTACTTCACTAGTGTTTCTTTACGGTGGACAGAAACACTCAAAAAATAAACGAAACCAACCTGAAAAGTTTAGAAATATTTAAGCAATCGCCTCAAGAAATTAAGGACATTAAACACAAGCACTTATGATACAAAATACTTTGTATACTCTAAATTGCCCCTGGATATGTGTGTTTCTATGTGCTGGACTTGAATCCCAGAGGGGGCGCTCCCAATATACCTTATTGTTTGGTCAAAAACCACTGCGTTCCTGATCAGAGTAAAGCAGTTAGTTCAGTAGCCTTCTACTCATCACTGACTCAAACATTTTCAGCTTTTCTTCAACAATAGTTTCTACTTTGCGAATGAGTTCATCTTGTATATATATCTGACACTCATGCTGCTCCCCCAGCAGACCAAATAGAGTCTGCTTATCCCCTTATTGTACACAGCACTGGTGTTTGTCTTCCAGTCCAACCTGTTTTATAGAGAACTTACAGTGCTTGACAATTCATTCCTTCAGATCTTGTCCTTCTTATATATTCCACCATTTCCTGGTCTTATTTATGGAATATATGATTCCTGTTACATCACCCCACCAAGTTATCCACTAGTTACCTGTACTCCAAATCCTGCCCAACTCTAATAAACCCCTCCACTGCATTTATCAAATCATTACTGTGAGTGAAGACTGTGAAAGGCAGTTATTGCAGATATTTAAGTAGAGGGCAATATGTACCACATCCTAACCTTGACTAGTGGATGGACTGGAAATCTGTTCCTAACAAGTCCTAACGAGTGGTTAAGGAGGCTTGCAACAGAGTAGTGAAGCTTAATGTAGTCTACTATTCAGTTCGAATGCAATCTTACGAGAGTTTGTTCACTTTTAATCATTGAAAATAAACCCTGATATTGTGTCGTGGCCTTTAAATGACAAAAGAAAAGGAATATGTGGAATATGATCAGATTTAAAATACCATATCATGTAAGTTTACATAAAAATATAAAAAAAATCAGAAAGTGATTTAATTGATTATCCTAAATGTAACTTAAAAAGGTTTCTAATAGGATCTAGTTTTACATATGGTGTTGAAAATACACAATCGAATCATGTTGGATTTACGAAAACAATCCATATTAATGAAACTTTACTTATGTGGAACTGATGTATGTACTGAGTCAATTCAAGAAGCTTTTTTTCAGTGCACATATGCCTAATTTTTATGCCTAATCTCATTTTGAAATGCCGCCATCTAACGCTGACAAGTTGCCACTTCAGTAGTACATTAGGGTGTTAATGGTCAAATAAGTACACTATATTGCCAAAAGTTTTTGCACACCCATGCAAATCATTGAATTCAGGTGTTGTTGCAAGATCCATAAAAACATGCATGAGCGAGTTTGGTGTGGAGGAACCTGTTCAAACAGCTTTGGGATGAATTAGAGCAGAAACTGCGGGCCAGGCCAAAACTGGGACGTCTGCCTTTACATGCACATAAATTTAATATGAAGTTGGCCCATATTAAATTCATGTGGTGTTCTATCTGGTTGAGGTCAGGACTCAGTGAAGTTGTCTTTATGGACCTTGCTTTGTGCACTGGTGTGCAGTCATGTTGGAACAGGAAGGGGTCATCCCTAAACTGTTCCCACAAAGTTGGGAGCATGAAATTGTCCAAAATGTCTTGGTTTGCTGAAGCATTGAGAGTTCCTTTTACTGGAACTAGGGACCAAGCCAAACCCCTGAAACATAACACCTGAATTCAATCATTTGAAGGGGTGTCCCAAAACTTTTGGCAATATAGTTTAGCTAAATAAAAAGTGAACTACGACCTCGAGCCGCAACTGAATTTGCAATTGACTCTGGCTTTCTAATTGTCTGATATCACACTAAAAGATGGTACTGCTTATTTTTCTAAACCAAACACACCGTTTCCTCATAGTTGTTTCCCAAGCAGAATCAAGACAATCAATAAAGCTTGCTTTCCGACGAGGATGGGATTCGAACCCACGCGTGCAGAGCACAATGGATTAGCAGTCCATCGCCTTAACCACTCGGCCACCTCGTCTGACAATGGTTGCCCACTATTTATAAAACTGCTGAACAGCAGTTCAGGAAGGGGTCATCTCCAAACTGTTTCCCCAAAGTTGGGAGCATGAAATTGTCCAAAATGTCTTGGTATGCTGAAGCATTAAGAGTTCCTTTTACTGGAACTAAGGGACCAAGCCCAACCCCTGAAACACAATTGAAATTTAAATAACACCTTACAGTGCTATTCAAGTGACAATGTGTTGCCAGTAGATGACTATGTTTAGCAATTAGGTAACTGTTGTGCTCCGCATTAGCATTCGACTAGATACTTAATGTCTCCTGCAGGAAGCTGTTGTGAGGTCATCAGAACTGATATAGCTATGATTCGTCGCTAGATGGCAGTAGATATTTATTAAACGTTCAACGTGTGTGGACGAGGTGGCCGAGTGGTTAAGGCGATGGACTGCTAATCCATTGTGCTCTGCACGCGTGGGTTCGAATCCCATCCTCGTCGGAATACCTGGTTTTTGACCACATCACAGTCTCTAGCTTTCGATGCATAAAGATCAACAAACTTGCAATATGTTACATTCCATTTGAAATCCAGACTACAGGAAGCTCTACTTTACAAAGCACTAGCATAGCCAGGAATCACAATGTGCATCTTTTATCAAAATAAGCCATAACTACACCTGCTTGAATGCAAACCACCATTTAATCAGAGCATAAGCTTGTATGTCATTGTAAGCAATGTTAAGAACATAACAATAAGAACAGCATGAGCACGGCGGCAACACCATTATCAAATCAGCAGGGCAGTATGTAAACTGTCCTATATATGGCTCAACGGCCACATAAACCACATGAAATGAGCAACAATGACTATACAACTACATAGTAGGAAAATGTAGATTGGCTTACTTTTACACTGTTGTGTAGGGGAGGTACACACTGGAGAATAAAGTGCTGCTGGTGATGGAGTAAAAGGTGAAGGAACACTAGCAGAGCTCCTTACTACTCGAGCTTCATGGCTCCTGAACATCGGAGTTATCTTTCTCCTCCGGCTGCACACAACGTCTTTTTGACACAAACTTTAGTAAGTTGCTCTGTTTCATTTTAGTTTAATGTGTAACTAAACTTCGGTGACCCTCTGTGCTCGGTGTGGAGGGAGAGGGGCGGCATGAGCGTAGAGACGTTTCATTCTTCCTCAAAACCGGAGGGCGCTCTCATGCAGAAAGTGCAAAAATTGACTCATAGAAGTAACATATGACGTGCCAAAAACCTAATACGGACAAAGGCATGTATAAAGGCATCCAGCAATCACCGTAGTCAAAGCAATCTTTTCTGTAGCAAGCAACTGACTGGGTGGGCCTGACTGACAGGTGGGTGGGCCCAGGCCCACCCGTAGCTACGCTACTGGTACAAAGTAGGTTTGCTGAGCTTCTGAGAAATCCGTATGTAGTAAAAACATTTCAGATTCTGAAACCGACATGAACATCTGACATTAGTAACATGGGAGGAAAAGGACAGTTGATTGTACATGGTTACCCCAAGGTTTCAAGCTGTAGCCGAAGGGGAGATAAGGGAGTTGTTCAGAGATATTGTGAGATCCTGGGCTTGGGATGAATCATCTGGGATGACCAGCAGTTCAGTTCTCTAGCCTATAGCTCCTGGTGCTTTAGAAGCATAAGGGCAGCTTTATTTCAGCAGGTGGCTTTTCCTATCTGACTAAACCAAAGATCATCATGCAAACTGTAATTAAATGTAGCCTTGTTCTTGTTCATTTTGTATCAGTGGTCTCAGTGGTCCCTGCCTAAATCCTGAGCTCAGTTTACTGTCTCTGTGGAGTTTCAGATGTTTCTTCTGGATTAGGTGCCCCCCACCCCAAATAAAAAAACCCAAATTACCCATAAGAGTGAATGAGTATGTTTATATGATGTCCTGGTGTCCCATCCTGGATGTATTGGATTCAGTGGTCCCGGTATAGGCTGCAGATCCATTGCTGAGCTGAATAGGATACAGGATGAGGATGAGGTTCCCATTTGTGTCTGGTTCCTCTGAAGGTTTCTTCCTCTTACCATCTAAGGAAGTTTTTCCTTGCCACAGTCGCCCTCAGCTTGCTCATTAAGGTTTAGAGATTCATACAAATAATTTGAAATATAAGTCTAATATTAATCTTGAGCTTTTTGTCTGATATTAATCTTAAACTTTTTGTCTGATATTAATCTTGAGCTTTTTGTCTAATATTAATTTTGAGCATTCTGTCTAATATTAATCTTGAACTTTTTGTCTAATATTAATCTTGATCTTTTGAACTATATCTGTTATGTCCATTGTTAAAAGCGCTATACAAATAAAATTTAAATAAATTGAAATGAATTGAATCAACACAAATGTGTGTGTACCACTGTAAGGGTGTACTGGGACATGGCTCTCAGTGTGTGTGTGTGTGTGTGTGTGTACCACTGTAAGGGTGTACTGGGACATGGCTCTCAGTGTGTGTGTGTGTACCACTGTAAGGGTGTACTGGGACATGGCTCTCAGTGTGTGTGTGTGTGTGTGTGTGTGTGTGTACCACTGTAAGGGTGTACTGGGACATGGCTCTCAGTGTGTGTGTGTGTGTGTGTGTACCACTGTAAGGGTGTACTGGGACATGGCTCTCAGGTGAATGTGTGTGTGTGAGAGAGAGTGTGTGTGTACCACTGTAATGGCGTACTGTGACATGCCTCTCAGGTGAGTGTGTGTGTGAGAGAGAGAGAGAGAGAGTGTGTGTGTGTGTTCCACTGTAATGGCGTACTGTGACATGCCTCTCAGGTGAGTGTGTGTGTGTGTGTGTGAGAGAGAGAGAGAGAGAGAGAGAGAGTGTGTGTGTGTGTGTGTGTGTGTGTTCCACTGTAATGGCGTACTGTGACATGCCTCTCAGGTGAGTGTGTGTGTGTGTGTGAGAGAGAGAGAGAGAGAGAGAGAGAGAGAGTGTGTGCGTGTGTGTAAACCACTAATGGTGTACTGTGACATGGCTCTCAGGTGAGTGTGTGTGAGAGAGAGTGTGAGTGACCATATGGTGTACACTGTTGTAAGTGAATGTAATTAAAAATATTTGTTCTTGAACACACACTTGAATTAGCGTATTGTTAATTAGCGTATGATTTTTTTGTTTTTTTTAATGACGCCCGGCCATCAGAACATCATTGGCTAGTCAAAGAACGAGAATCACTCGTCGAATGAGTCAAATGATTCATTTGGGATTCGGCTCTTATTGATGAGCCACTTGAGCCGATGAAAAGAGCCGTAGCATACACGATTCACTGAATGGATCGTGAAGCTGAAAAAAACTCCCTGATCTGACTCCCAGCCAATCAGAGCGCACGCAGGGCGAGGCTTACGTAGCACGGGCGGGGCGTGTGTTCGTGTTGTTGCCGGAGCGCCATGTTCGCATAAACAAAAGAAATCGTTTCCACACACCTGTACAGCTGTGGGCTTTCACACACAGAACTGACCGCGACCGGACACACAAACAAAACGGAACAAAATGATTAGAATTAACCCAAGAGGCTGAGAATAAGACGAAGCCATTCACAATGCCTTTGTGAGTATTCGTGTCCGTCTTCAATATTAGAAAGTTGATAAACCCGGGATTGACGAGGCCTATGTTAACTTCGGTTAGCTTAGCTTAGCATAGCTTAGCTTAGCTTAGCTTTGTTTAGCTGCTACTACTACTCTAATCGACTGAAAACCAAAGCATGGTGCTAATATTCCCGCATTAAAATATATACGCGTTTTATCACGCGCGTGACATGCTATCGTGCACTCAATTGAAACCTAACGATAGTTTTTCTAGCTTAGCCTCCGAATGCTAACTAGATTTGGTGTTGACTAACTGGACGGTGTGTTAAAAATAACAACCTTTCAGGTATTTACTGCACCATGTTTAGCACAATAATGTTGTTTTCTCTGCTCTATATGGTGCAATCTTTTCCACAGTGAGCCTCAAGGGACAAAACTATAGTTAGCAAACATGGAATTAAGCTAGCTGTTCATTCAGAAGTGGATTTAATTGCATATGTAAACATTTCCTAATAGACACAGATACTGTTTCAGTCCCTGCAAGGGTACAGGTGATTAAAAATGAAGTGCAAAGAAAAGTCTAAGACATAAAAGAAACCAAACAAAAATAAAGACCTGTTATTAAGCGGTATTTAACTCCACAGCTTGTCTACACAGGGTAGGTCACTTTGGTTATTTTTAACCCCATGGTTTTCAGGCAGTGGAGAAAAAGTCTTCTAGGTTTGGATTGCAGTTTATTCACTTGTTCGTGAAATAAACATTGTCAGAGAGAAAACGGTTAAGTCGTACAATATAAATAAATCAAGTGATTCAGAAATGTCTTCTTCTTGAGACTAATATTAATAACCTCATTGTTATTATGATTATCATTTCTTCAGTCCAATTATGAATCAGGCACAACCAGCTCAGGAGACCCTGAAGCATTATGGGATCACGTCGCCCATCAGCCTGGCTCTGCCGAAAGAGTCGGACCTGGCGCAGACACAGAAACTGGTGCAGGCTCTGAAGCCTTTCGGTGTGTTTGAAGAGGAGCTGGAGCTGCAACGCAGGTGTGATTTAATCTGTAAACCTGCCTACCTAGGCGTGATGGGAATCTTTAGACCCCCTATATGATTCAATAAGATGTCTATTACATTGCAAATCTTGTATGATGGAGCTTTTAAATGACATGCTTGTTTTCCAGTTCTTTTGATTCTTCTAATCTGCATAGTGCTCCTATACACTATATTGACAAACGTTTTAGGACACCCCTCCAAATCATTGAATTCAGGGGTTGATTTTCAGCTGTTGGGCTTTGCCCCTTAGTTCCAGTGAAAGGAACTCTTAATGCTTCAGCATACCAAGACATTTTGGACAATTTCATGCTACCAACTTTGTGGGGACAGTTTGGGGATGACCCCTTCCTGTTCCAACATGACTGTGCACCAGTGCACAAAGCAAGGTCCATAAAGACATGGATGAGTGAGTTTGGTGTGGAGGATCTTGACTGGCCTGCACAGAGTCCTGACCTCAACCTGATAGAACACCTTTGGCATGGATTAGTGCGGAGCCTGTGAGCCAGACCTTCTCGTCCAACATCAGCGCCTGACTTCACAAATGCGCTTCAGGAGGTCAGGACTCTGTGCAGGCCAGTTCCCCCACACCAAACTCACTCATCCATTTATGGACCTTGATTTATGCCCTGGTGTGCAGTCATGTTGGAACAGGAAGGGGTCATCCTTAAACTGTTCCCACAAAGTTGGGAGCATGAAATTGTCCAAAATGTCTTGGTATGAAGCTGAAGCATTAAGAGTTCCTTTCACTAGAACTAAGGGGTCAAGCCCAACCCCTGAAAAACAACACCTGAATTCAATGATTTGGAGGGGTGTCCCAAAAACTTTTGGCAATATAGTGGAGTTGATGTCTGAGTTTGTACATCTGCTAGCTACACATACACAGTAGCTTCCTGCTATATATTTTGCTAGAATATTAGTTTATCACTCTAACTTGGTCAAACCATGCCTTCTTGGAACTTACTTTGTTGCCAGGGTCGCTGTCACGCTGGAACAGGTTTGGGCCTCTTAGTTCTAGTGAAGGGAAATTGTAATGCTACAGCAAACAAAGTACAAGTGTGTACTTTACATAGTAATCAATTTCTAGGTTGTTGGGAGAATTTATTTATATAATAGGTGGCAACCGGAAAAAGATGATTGTGTTTTCTCTGCACAGAATCCTGGTTTTGGGAAAACTGAACTCACTGGTCAAGGAGTGGATCCAGGACATCAGTAGATCCAAGGTGTGGTGTTCGAAAGAGGTGTAAAGATTTGAGGCTGTGAATCTGCTAGTGTGTTAATATAATATGGGAGTAGAATGTATCTTGTGAAAAAATCATTAACACACAAGCTTGATGCACATCTCCAAAAGAAAATACACATACCCCTATTTTATTCTTCTTGGTTTATGGAACGTAGTGAAGTGACAACTTTATTTCCTTTATCTCGACAGAATATACCTCCATCGTTGATAGAAAATATTGGTGGAAAAATATTTACGTTTGGCTCCTATAGGTTAGGAGTCCATACAAAAGGTGAGTTGGCGATCAGTATCACACACCTGTAATTAGTTTTTCCTCTTTCATGTCTTTTTAGTAGCTGTTAAAGTCAACATGGTTTGTCGATTGACTTTTCATACTTCTCAACTTCCATACTTCTCACCTTCCAGGTGCCGATATAGACGCTCTCTGTGTCGCCCCTCGCCACGTGGACCGGTCAGACTTCTTTACCTCTTTTTACGAGAAGTTGAAAGAGCAAGAGGAGGTCAAGGACTTAAGGGTATGCTCTTAAAAAGATATAAAATAAACATGTGGTAATATATATTTACACTCTCTCGTCATCAGCAATTTGCCAAAAAGACAGCTCTTAATTTAGCATTGAATGACAGCATAATTTTTATCCTTAATTATGTATTTTAAATTTGGCTGTGGATCAAAGCTATTTCTATCATTAACTTTAGGAAAGATACTGTCGTTTCCTTCACCAGCCTCATCTTAATGCGACAAAAATGCAGCTTGTACTGTGACATCTGAAAGCGGCTAATGCCAGAAACGTCTCCTTACAGAAAGCCTTGTCACATCAATGATTTTTAAAACAGCATCATAGTTTGTTTAGATTATGTACAGCGTTCAACATACCAGTGAGCAAACTGTTACTATAGAAATAATAGCATTTTACAACAATAATAATAAAGCTAACGTTTGTACAACGTGTAATTTGAGTTACAGCCGATGTTGCTGTCAGAGCTGCAGATAGAAAAAAAAATGATCAGGACTAGTTGATCCACTAGTGCTGATATTTAGCACTATTTTTAACTGGGACTGTTAACCGTATTCATCACTCTGTGTTCGCTGTTTAAAATTGCAATAGCGATAGTTCATTACACTGAAACCATTATTACACAAACTGCATGCTGTCCATTAGTCTGTGCATTGGCATGGCAACACACACTGCTCTGTCCAGCTGTGGCTTCCTTCTTTGGGAATTATTTCCGTTAATGGAGCAAAAACAGAATGATTTGACCATGCTGTGTCTGAAATGTCAGTTAGTCAATATTAATTTCTTGTTTATAGAATTGTTGAATAAAAAGCAATATTTCATGTGCAGTTGAACTGAATCTCAGCACAGATGGGATTACTTGTGATTAACCGTCATTAGATAAACTGCGATTATCCATCATTAATCGTCATTACATTTACTTCTGTACCTAGGCTGTGTTGATATTCAGTACAACGCCACTATTGCTGGTGTAATATTGCTTAATTAACGGCACGTCACATAAAATCTGCTTCACTTTGTCTGTTTCGCTCTTCAGGCTGTCGAAGAGGCATTTGTCCCAGTGATTAAACTGTGCTTCGATGGCATCGAGGTATTTCGGTTCAATCAATCATCAAAATATACGGATATTGTAAGTATAACCATCAGTCTCTGACGTGGTTGTTTTTAATCCTTGTGTCAGATTGATATCCTGTTTGCTCGGCTAGCTCTGCAGACCATTCCAGAGAATCTGGACCTGCGGGACGATAGTTTACTGAAGAATCTGGATATCCGCTGTATAAGGAGTCTGAATGGTAAACGATTTGCGTACAGACTTTGATTTGACCACACGAAACATCGCAGTGTTTTATATCAGGTCTGTTTGTCCTGCTGTTGTGCCGATCTTTGTGTTCAGGATGCAGGGTGACCGATGAGATTCTCCACCTGGTGCCCAACATTGAGAATTTCAGACTTACTCTTAGGGCCATCAAACTGTGGGCTAAACGTGAGTCTTATTTATTTAAGTTCTATTTTTTTTTGTATCATCAGACTACAAGGCTGGTTAAAGTTATAACACGGATGTTTGTCCTATTGAACTCGGCGTACTTTGCTCTCCAAACTGCAGTGCTGATCTAAAAGCAACACAAAAGTGAAGGTCCATAAATAGGTCCAACTGCGATTAAAATCTTTTCCAAAGTGTTTTACAACTGAATCTTTCTGCAGTAGACGAACGTTTCTAAATTTCTCATTGTAATTTAGGTTCCTTTAGCAGAACCTCTACACACGCAGTGCGTGAGCAATGAACAATACACATATAGTTTACAGGGTGTTTGAATTTACATGGCTATTATATGTATAAAGAGTATGGTGAATATGTTTAATATTAATTTTTATTTCAATAATGTGTGATTATGCATAACTTGTATATCACATAGTTTTCATCAGCAATACAGAAAAGCTGTATTGCAAAAATAGTCATAACTATAAAACTATAAAAACTATAAAAATATTTAACTAAAAATTATAATAAAAAAAGAGAATATTTCTTACAATTTTAAAGATTGAAATAAGTGTTAACATATAAGTTTCTGTCAGTCAGTTTACATAAAAATCTGGTAAGATATTTCTTATCTTAGATATTTCTAAAAACTATTGTCACATTATTTAGTACTCCACTCACTCAGCCCTACTGATGGAGATGTTTGTTCATGGAAAGCATTCATCTTTATTATTATTTCCGCTGCATATTACTCTACTAGGAATTTAGTTATCCTGTAACCTAAAGGCACCTTGCATGTAGACGCTATTTCATAGTGTTTACCTGTACACAGTCACTGTTTAATGATATCAGACCACGTCTTTAGGAGAAATTAATGCCAAAGATCCTGTAATTTCTGTACACGTTGCTTCGCTGTGTAAGTTGTAGCAGTGCTTAGACGACAAAAATAATCCAAATACCCCTCTTACACGGCAGTAATATTGCCAAAGCAGTTGAAAAACTGCTGTGTTTAGAAAGGATGAGTGCATTAAAAGCAGGCATGCTGCAGCATTTTACACTAGGATTTAGGCCCTTTTGTTGGCTGAATAGTTTAGCTTGCATGTGCAGCTTTACAAAGAGTACTTTAGAAAACAGCAGCAAAATAGACAAAGGTTTTCTGGAAGCTTTATTAAAGCACAAATTTGAAAACATCACATTCACACAGTACCGCAATAGATACTGTTACATATGTGTGTTAGCTTGGTAACATCTAAAAAAGTAATGAGTTGTATAATATACCACAGTATTCAACAAAAAGCCTCTACATTGGGCCATGGATCCCTCAGTAGACTGCATTTTGCATTTGCACTTCGGAAATAACGACTCGACACGACGAAGGCCGAGTGCACGCTACATGATCTTTCACCTGGAGAGGCGACACCCCTTCGCCAGATCCTGCTTTCTCAGAAAAATAAACATCGCCACTGTCTATGTATGTGGTTTTATTTTGACCGTACCAGCAGAAATCATGTTGTGTAGTCATTGAGCTCACAGAGGGTTTTCTGTCTTGGTGAATTCCTCTGTTGTTGAGGATTAATATTGCGTTAGAATCTTTGGTTTTAACTGTATACAAATGACTGTTTCCTAAAATTACATGGGAAATCTTTTAGACCGTTTGCTTTTGTTGTCATCAGCATGTACATTTCTGTTAAAGGTCACAACATATATTCAAACATCCTTGGTTTCTTGGGCGGTGTGTCATGGGCGATGCTGGTGGCGAGAACGTGTCAGCTTTACCCCAACGCTGTGGCTTCAACCCTCGTGTACAAGTTCTTCCTTGTGTTTTCTAAGTGGTGAGACCTGTTTTTTTTCCTCTTTTCTTACCTAATTAGGGATATCCTAATTTTATGGATCCTAAATAATTTGTATCCAACCAAGACTCTTGTTTTCTTGTGTGTCATATTTCCCCCAAACTCTCTTTTTCATGTATTAGGGAGTGGCCTAATCCGGTCCTTTTGAAGCAACCAGTTGAGTGCAACCTCAACCTGCCAGTGTGGGATCCAAGGGTATGAATCTTCTCTTAAAATGAAGATCTATAGACTCATAATATCTATCATTCCTACCAAAACTGGAAGATAAACGTCATTCGCAATTCCTGCAGGTGACACCGAGTGACCGGTACCACCTCATGCCCATCATCACACCAGCTTATCCTCAGCAAAACTCCACCTACAACGTGTCCGTGTCCACCCGCAACGTCATGGTCGAAGAGTTCAGACAGGGTCAGTGACTTTTTTTTTTTTAACATCAAATCTCATTTCATATAATTGTGTTATATTGTAATTGTGGACAGCTAAACACAAAACAGTACAAACATTTAGTGTGCTGTATATCTGCTTCAACTGCAGGACACTTTTCGCCCCATCCCGATTAGCCGTTAATTTAGAACCTTTAATATTACAGTTATGACATGGCAAATGTTGACACTGCTGACTTTAAACAGGTTGATTAATTTCAGCTTCATTACAGGTTAATAGATTTATTAAATAATCCACCAGGCAAGGAAAAGCTCTAATGATCTTACCCTAAATTGAATATATTTGAAGTCTGGTGAGCTAATTAGCTGGTTAAGTGCGTTCACGTAGATGAGGAGAACAATGTTTCATCATTAACTTCTTACCAAGTTTCTAATGCAGCACTTCATGTTTCCTCATATTCTAAAAAATCGACAAGTCATTAGCCAAAGTTTTGAATGAGATGTGATGTTTAGTCTTCAGACTATTGGATTCCAGCTAGTATCTTCATTTTATTTATTTATTTTACTTATTTTTATTTTATTTTTTTTTTCCACGAAGCGACTGTTACTTTATAAAAGGCAAGTTACAGTTTATGACACCTTTGTACTACACTTCATTGTTTACATACCCGCAAGTTCCTCCTCGTTCTGAACAGATTGTCTGTTTGTAATTCATTTAAAATAAGCAGTTTAAGTGAAGTTACGGACTTGTGGTGTGAAATCTGTTACGTTTACACATGCATTAGGGTCCAGAAGTCTGAGAACACTTTTTAAAAAAACCTTTTGCTTTGCATTCCTTTCTAATTTAATACAACAATTTTCAGCATACTCTAAATTGGGACACTCCCTCCAAATCATTGAATTCAGGGGTTGTTCTTTAGTGGTTGGGCGTGGCTCCTTTAGTTCCAGTGAAAGGAACTTTTAATGCTTCAGCATACCAAGACAGTTTCATGCTCCCAACCTTGTGGGAACAGTTTGGGGATGACCCCTTCCTGTTCCAACATGACTGCACACCAGTGCACAAAGCAAGGTCCATAAAGACATGGATGAGTGAGTTTGATAAGGAGGCGCTTGACTGGCCTCAACCCGATAGAACACCTTTGGGATGAATTAGAGCGGAGAGTGTGAGCCTGGCCTTCTCGTCCAACATCAGTGCCTGACCTCACAAATGGCTTTTTGTGGAATGGTCAACAATTCCCATAAACACACTCCTAAACCTTGTGCAATACCTTCCCAGAAAAGTTGAAGCCTGTTCTAGCTGCAAAGGATGGGACAAAATGTAAAGGCATATGTCCCAAATGTCCCAGATGTTTTGGCAGTATAGTGTACCTTATGTTACTGAAAATGATTTGTGTAAAATAAAGACTGAATTTGAGCATGGAGAAGAGATTAGAAATGAGGAAATCTGACGTTTTGTACATTAACATGGTCATTATCAGAAATTTTCATACATTTAAATTAAATGTCAAATTTCAGAAGTTTTAATATTAAACATGAAAGATTTTTAATTCAAAATTTTAAAAACTTCTACATTTTTTTTTAAACAAAATTTTTTTGTGAAAATAAAAAATAATCCCATATTTTCATTGTGGTCTCAGACTTTAGGACCCCACTGTACATACCAAATAAAGACAGAGTTAAAGCGACCTCTGTTTATCCACAGGGCAGCTCTGCATTCAAAACTAATAGCCCAGACACAACATCTGCTTGTTCCTTGTGCCTGAGTTACCGGTTGGTTAAACATAGTCAACTTCCTCCATGTACAGCTTTGATTTTCCTGTGTGTGGAATTGTTAGAAATGTTAAAGTCAGGCTTCCTTCAGCGCAGTAGGAACACACACACTCGTCCAAAACCAGCCTTCTCATTCCAAGCAGTTAAAAATTTGCATTTTTAACTGTTCACTGTGGTTCTTACCTCCAGGTCTGGCCATTATGGATGAAATACTGCAGAACAAAGCAGACTGGGCCAAACTATTTGACTCTCCAAACTTCTTTCAGAAATACAAGTATGTATTTAGCTGCTTATCCTGTTGTATTTACGTGATGAGGTTACACTATTTGAATAAAGATTTATTTTTCAAAATAGCACACACACCACCGCCTTTGCACTCCTTCACAATTCTCACTTGCATCCTATGTTGTGTGGTGATACAACCTGAATATATACTAAATAAAAGAGTAATTTATACTAACACTTTGCAACGGTACACATCTACTGTCTTAGCTTTTCTTAGCTTTACATTTCTGTTAATTCTGTTGTAATAATTCTGTTAGACCGACACTCATTATTTTTTTAAATAACTGCATTTGTCATTCCTAAGGTAGGTATATGAAAATGAGAGAGAGATTTTTATTGGTATTTTCTTGTCTTACAATTGTCTATAATAAAAAGTTTTTTAAGTCGTTTTCACACTTGTGTTTTTTTCCGGATATTCGAGCCCCAGGTTTGGTAAGATTGAAGTTGAAATGTTGTTTTTGGTGACAGGGAAACGTTTAACCGAACCTGCATCAGGTGTTGAAGAGGTCCACGCTCTGGGCCACATGCAGAGTTACACAACTGGTTTAATGCTACTTCCAGTTTCTACTGTTACTTCCTATTATTTATACATTTATTTCCACACTTTCATAGGACCAGAGCACCATAATGAGCTCGCTTTTTTTCTCAATTCTGCTGAGAGCGTAGTGAAAAATGCGTGTCTCATGCTCTCTTGCATGAACAAAAACTGTTCTTTATCCATAAAGATTAAATGTCAGAGCCAAAATAATAATAATAATAAACACCGAACGAACGATCATAGTGCCTACCGTTTTACAGACTTGAGTGCTGAAATGTCATGTCTGGAATTGCATGTTCACTCCACTGATTAAGAAGTCTTCTATGTCTGGGGTTTACAATCTTTTCCACAAACGGCTGGTGTGAGCACTGGTTTCCGTTCCAAACATGTGGCTCGGGCTTGGCTGGAATGAAAGCCTGCACCCACACCAGCCCTTTGCTGAGAAGATTGGACACCTGGTTTATGTGAAGGCAAACCTGCAATTATGAGCCTGGCCCGGCAATCAAGCCCAGAATCGCTCCTGGGTCTGGACTCAGGTATTCGGACCAAGTGTGAAAACGTCCCAAGTTTATAATTTCTACACTGTATTTTTCCAGTCAGTGATTATCTTTAAAAAAAAATATAAATAACGTTTTCTTTTTATAAGCATTCAGTAGGCAGGGTTTTTTTAAACTAATGGCTAGATTAATAAAATAAAATTAATGACGTGAGATTAAAGTATTTCAGTTAAAAACAGCCTAAACTAAGTTTTAGAGAAGTAAAGGTCACCGAAGCAGTCCATTTTATTTCCTCCTGTGTTTCATGTTTGTCTTTTCTGTGTATTGTATTGTGTTTTTCTGACTATTTCACATGTAATGAAAACGACTGTAGCCATTGTTTTTAAAGCTATATTCCTGAACTGTACACAGTTTGCGTTGCTCTAATGCAATGTTTAAGAAATATAAAACATTTATAGATCTAATAAGGACAATTATAGGTTCTATTTCAGCACCTTAAATCATCACACACACTGCTGAAAGACCATTTTAGGATCATTATGCACTGTTATGTATATAGCAGTGTCCGTGTACATTTGGGTGAAATTGTGTACATTTCACTGTGTTAATGTCTTTGGTATTGAAAAAGAAGGTCAGCTTTTCTAATTGTCTCTAGAAAATGTAATAATTCAACCAACAATAATCTGATGTAATTGACGTACTAGTTGATTTTTTTTTTTGTCTAAATAAGCAGCATGTAGATGGTGCTGTCGCACCACAAATGAACCTACTTATTGACTTTTTTAATGTTGTGTGTTGTGTGCACTATTAACATCTCCAGGTTTTGTACTAATGCTGTGATTTAGACCAAATCAATAGGATTTGTATTCACTCCTTAAAGATCAGCGGGATGAACGTAGTTAATATGATGCAGCTTTTGGGTAGAGCTTTGCAATGACGATGTTTCTCTCCCCCCCTTTTTTTTTTCTTTTCCAACTTAAAATAAATGTTAATGTGAAATTGTGTACTGTTTTATTTTTTCCAAATGCTCTCGACGCTCTTGATTTTCGTTGTTCACAAAGGACTGAGAAGTGTCCTATAGCAGCAGTTTTTATACACAGCGTTTTTTTTTGTTCTTAATGGACAACACTTTCTTTGCTTTTGTTCACTTTCTATCAGTGCTCCATTGTTGAGTGAGGTTTGTTTAGAGGAAGTATCTGGAATTGAACTGTATCATTGTTTAGACACAGATATTTTTGAGAAACTAGACAGAAGTGAGATGACAACAGTGTAAATGCTTTTTGTGAATGCTTACGTTAATATTTCAGTCATATTTGTTTGTTTTTTGGAAAGTTTTTTTGGGTGGATGTGCTTTTTTATTTTTGTCTTTCCTACCTGAATAGATTAATTGTGCTGCATCAGAGCATGTGAGTTAGGCCTTTGATATAACCCCTGGGCTTCCATAGACTTCCCGGTGTTTAGTTAAATGACCTCTGTCTAAAGGATGTAATGGCATTGTTCTTGTTTTTATGTTCCAAGGCATTATATTGTGTTGCTAGCAAGTGCGCCCACTGAGAAGCAGCACCTCGAATGGTGAGTAGACCCATGCTGAGTCACACGATTGGTATGATGAGCCTTGATAATACCTTGCACACTGCATCCAGAGAGCCTGTGCAGTAACGCTCTTTATAAATAGATTTACGTGCCGACTTTTAAGGATCCAATTTCCAACAGGGTCGGCCTTGTCGAGTCCAAGATCCGAATCTTGGTAGGAAGCCTGGAGAAAAATGAGTTCATCACTCTCGCACATGTGAATCCACAGTCGTTTCCAGGACCCAAGGAAAGCAATAAAACGTGAGTGCGGCAGATTAGCTTTACTGAGGAGAAATTTCTGAGCATGTTGGAACTTTTGGCTTTTTTTGTGACGTTTGTGTACAGGCCAGAGTTGAGCACAATGTGGGTCATTGGTATCGAATTCAAGAAAATGGAGGGGTCCGAGCTTCTTAACGTCGACTTGACGTACGACATCCAGACGTTCACAGACACGGGTAGGATATCCTGTTATGTATTTGTTTGTTTTTTACTGTGTAGCAGCCATCTTGTGTACGCGAAGCTAAAAGCGTGCTGCTTTATTTTTAGTGCCTCTGGCAAAAGAAGTTTGCAGAACCAGATTGGTTTCTGCTGATATTAAGATCTCTGAGATATCAGACTGATCAACTAAAAGTGCTGAATATATATTAACAGTACAGTATATTTACATTATACTGCAAGCAGAACCCACATTTTGAGAAGTGACTTGCTTTTCCAGTTCTAGATTTGTTGTCATAAAATCTAGAAATCGAAGATAATTTTAGTTTTAAATTGTGGAACACACCTAATATTGGAGGAAGAAGAGCTTGTAGTCTTATAGATTGTCAATAACTTGTTAATCTTTGCCTTATGAATGCAGTGTACCGTCAGGCCATCAGCAGCAAGATGTTTGAGTCCGACAAGAAAATATCGGCGATGCACGTGAAGAGGAAACAGCTTCACCAGCTCCTGCCGGACCTTGTTATCCCGAAAAGGAGAAAGGCAAGCAAAAGCCTCTTCAAGCCTTAACCATATGGTTTTGTCAGAGATGTCAGTGTTAAACCTTTGCTGTCATGCTCTGCACTGTAGCATTCAACTGAAAGCCTGCGTGCTGTGAACGAGAGCAGTGTGGACTTGTCACTGGACAGCGATAACAGCATGTCCATCCCCTCACCCACCCGCACCCCCAGCGCTACCAAGACACCCTTCTCTGCCAGTCCTCACCGGTGGGCTCCACACACACACACACACCCCAAATACTCACAATGTTTCAAAAAACTAAATCCTAGAAGTATTCTGACAGGCTGTTGTTCATTCATTTCCTACTCACTTGCTCGTCATATACTTTCTTTTCTTAAATGATCTACAGAAATCATCAATTTTTTGTAGTTTACTTTCTAGCTCAGATCATATATTTTAGCACAATACCAATTTTACATTCTGTAGATGTTGTTGTTTCACTGTGAACAACTTGTTTGTGAAGATTAAGTTATGGTTATGTTCACATGTTCACAGCTCCACAGGGACCACTGCCAGCTCAGATTCTCAGGGGAAGGTAAACACCTCAGGAGGCACACATACTGCTGCAGGTATGTGTTCTTGTGTTCATGTCTTCTGACATTTCTGATGCTGGCTGTATGCCTCGAATAAAAATCTGGTTAGATGCACTAATGTCTTCTTAGCCAGATAGATACAGTGATTTGAGTTCACATAGTTTGGAGTGTGTGTGAGAGAGAGAGAGAGAGAGAAAGTGAGTGAGAGAGAGAGCTCACCTAGACCTAGTGTCTTTTTTCCCCTGATCTCTGCTGTGTTGGTTTGTAGCATTTGCAGCGATATGCCCCTTAAACTGACGCTTTTCTGCTTTGTCCATCACACCAAACATGAATAAAACTCACCCAGCAGAAAAGCCAATTCCAAGGATGTGAACAATGCACATTGCTTTTCATAGCACTTATTTTCACTTTGTGTTGAATTTATCTTGATGAACCCTGTGGATTTATGAGACTCAGTCTAGTCAGCTGATATACTTTGCTGGGACTGTAGTCTGTATAGTCATTGGATAAGATGCTAATTTGTAAGCACTGGTCACCCCATACTTTTGTTACACTGTTGACTGATGCACATCTTGAAAAGTATAATCTTCTCGTCCACTGATATACATCACAGTTTTTGTAGTAATTTTTTTTAAAATTCTCTCTACATGCAAGGACTGTATTGTTTCACATTCGGTCACTATAATGTTTTATCCTCTGTTACAGCGTGTCTATCAGAGCCTCATGCACGGAAGAGACCGGCCTCACCCCTCCATGAAGATAACTCCAAGAAGCTCAGATTGCAGGAGGTACAGTAAATGCAGAGCACTCCTACTTGAATACTGGGAATATATACTTCTGCTCAGTTGTTTTTGCGTTAATGGAAAGTTTCGTTCTTTAATCTGAACATACAGTATGAATCGATTTTAGGTTTTAAGGGTAATGTTTTCATCGTGCACTAAAAATAAAATTTTGCTTGTTTATTCTTGTTTTTTAAAATTAGTTTATGAACATTTTTATAACACAGTATTAACATTTTTGTATCATCCTGTGCTCTGTAGCATTCAGATTTGATTGAGAGCAGTGTGGCCTCGCCTGTGGACAAGGATAACAGTACGTCTCTTCCGTCACCCACTGGCGCCTCCAGGACAGCCTTCTCTGACGGTCCTCACCGGTGAGCAAGACACACACACACACACACACACACACTTTCACTTGACAAAATGTCGTGATCTGAGAATCCTGTTTTTTTTTATTTTTTTATAATTAATTAATTATTTTATTTATTTAATTAATTAATTATTATTATTTTTATTTAATTCAGGAAACATTTATTTTATGAAATGTTAAATGTTTGCTGTTTTTATTTGAAATATTATTGGTGGAAACTATATAAAAACTAAATTATATTTAAATATATTTTTACAGTATATGAATAGTGGTTGTTAGAAAGAGTTTTGTCACAAATGTGTGAAGTATATCTGACTCACTCCAGGATGCAGAGATTTAGTAAGCATTAAATACTGAATTTATCTGACTGAAAACTGAGAAATGGTTTGGTTAAGGAAAACTCTTGTTCTGATTGGCCGGTGCAATATTCTCCGAATTTTCATAAATCATTGAAATAAAAAGAGTCAGAATTTAGGCAGGTATTTTATATATTCATTTAACATTTATAAATTAACTAAATAATGCAGGCTGTTTTAATTTCTCAGTTTTTTTCAATTTATGCTTTGTGTGCTTCATATTTCTTAGTAAAGCTGAAATCTTTTTAGTTTCATTTTCCTTCCTGGTATCCTTAAGGAGCTTTGAGAAGTATTTTTAATTGTATGGAGTAAATAATAATCTCCGTTATTCCGTCATGCGTACAGCTCCACAGGGACCACTGGCAGCTCAGATTCTCAAGGAAAGTCGGACACGTCAGTAGACGCACATCCTGCTGCAGGTATGTGCACTCAACAGCCTTGTATTATTTGTTTCTTTACTACAATGTATGTATATAACATGACTCTGCTCATATACAACAGGTAGACCACAGTGTGTAATGCTCACTGTTCTCTGTTACAGCATGTCCATCAGAGACAAAAACCCCCAGTCCTGCTCAGACAAGGAAGAGATCGGGCTCACCGCTCCCTGATGAGCAAGCCAAGAAGCTCAGATTAGAGGAGGTAAAGCTGGAGTCCATGTTAAAAGTTTTTGCACTACAGAATACGCTTCATGTGATGCATATAAATGTCAGTTTATGGAATTAATTTTAACTTTGTCACATTTATTTATGTTTTTCTTCAGATCCTTATATAATGAATATTTTTCCATGCATCATTTCCCTATAAATGCAATAAAATCATTTTTTTCCAGGATTCTACCTCAGATTCGGTGGACCAGGCTGCTGATTTTTCTCAGGTAGATACATCTGTTCATTTTCTCAGGAATATGTCACACCGTTAACAAATGCGAAACACTTCTCAGAACCGAATTCCTTTTTTTGACGGTGCTAATTGTTTATTTGATGCAGGCTAGCGATTTCTCTGCTTTAGACGGAGAGGTGAAAATAGAGACAGAAGCAGCGGTGAGTAGACATGTCTTTCTGTGCTTATACGAAATTTTTTTTCCAGCTGTGTTGCACACGTTAAACCCGCTGATATATCTTTTGTTTATTATGCACAGGAGACAGATACAGAAGGGCAGATACCACCATCTCAGGTATTGCATTATTTAACTGAAATGGTTAAACATTCTGTTATTTTTGTGTGTGTGTGTGTAAAGTGGGACCCAATTAATTCATTTTTTATCCTAATTGACTGTAATTGGCAAGCTTAAGTAAAGTTGTCTAACTGTTAATTGACTGGTGCATTAAATCATGCCGTAAGTGGAAAGCGTTTGGTTGCATACATATTCATGTATTGTTTATTGGTTTTAGGAGTTTAATTGTTTTTATATTTAGCTTTTAAATGATATACTTTAAATGAAGTTCTCCAGCTCAACCTTATTTTGACCCTAAAAGAAAATAGGTTTATAATAGGCGATATGAAAGAAAAGGCCAGAATTTATTAAAAATCTGCTGAAAAATTTGTAACTGTGATATTCGACAATAAATTAGCTATTATTTCGAAGCCCTATCACAATATAACCCATTCCACTAACCCTTTTTTACGTGGTTTTCATTATGTTTTTCAGAAAATGTCCAGCACTGATCTTTCTGATGTCCCTCTTCCTCCGGCTAACCCCATCCAAGTGGTGAAAAACTCCATAAAGCTCAGACTGAGTAGGTAGAATCAGTTAGGCCTCTACTTCAACCTGCCTTCACAATAGCAAGCAACAAACTGACAGTCGATTTGAAATTGCTGTGAAAGCGTACGACATGGAGTCGCAAATTCCGGCGACAGGGTGTAAATCAACGTTTTAATTAAGATTTTCTTAATCTTATGCGATTTAGTTCGGACAGCGTAACGCGACAAATTCAGACGAATCCTAGGACGGATCAACAGGAGTGGACAGTACGAGGTCCCACTGATCTCTCAACTCGATGGAAGAAAACTGAAGGGCTCGTACTTACCTCAGTAGTAAAATACAGACAGTGATGTGTAAAATTACACAGTAAACTGTTTATAACTCGGCTTGATATAATCCCTGCCCGTTAGAGACGGTTGAGGTGGCATGAGCGACTTGTCACTTGCTAGTGTGAACACAGCATCGGAGAGGCCAGACCAAAGCCTGTGGCTTGCTAGTGTAGAGAGAGCGTTAGAGAGGCTAGACGAGGGCCCTGTAGCTGCAGCGTGCCTCATAAAGAGGACCCCTAGAACCGGGCCCCGACGCAGCATTTGACTCGATCCACCAGAGGGCGACACTGCGCTTCTTTAAACTCCCTGCTGACTCTACCACCACTCCTTGCCTCCACAGAGAAAATAACAGAATAAATTTTTTCATGCACTCACAACCTCATTGTAACGACTAGACATGTCTCTGTATGAGTTTGTGTGCAAGTTTATTCCCATCCTTCCTGTATGTTCTCCGACACGGATGATTTCTTTGAAATGAGTATGCTTTCCATTTCTGTGATTCTCTTTTTTTAAGGTGGAATATTTTAAAGAGTGGGAAGCCAAGCCGCTGTATATGAAGATTATATAGAGATAAGGATGATCTAAATGGCATCAGGATTAGTAAACAGAATATAAAACATTAAATAAGATATTTGACCAAAATAATCTCTAATCTGAGATTATACCAGGGTAAACATCTCGTCTTGAAAGCATCGAGAGGGTCGCTATAACATCAGGTCTAACTTGTAGATTTTTTTTGTCTTCTTTTACCTTGTGTAAATTCATTATTATGAAAATGAGAGGGGGGGGGTGCATTTATTTGCTTTGGGCATTTTCTTTGTATGTTGGGATTTTTTATTACTAATCTGAAGTCAGTGATGCATATTTAAATGCATTTTGATCTAGAATTATTAGTACATAAGCCCAAACATTTTCTGTCGTAAGCTCTTGGCCGTGATGAGATGGAAATCAGAGCGGTAGCATATGAAGCTTGGAATTAATGATTAGTTTTTGAAGCAGAAGGATTTAGTTGATTCATGAGATGTGCACAGGCTTTTCTTATTCAATCTTTCACTGATACGTTAAGAGATTTGTTTGTCTTAATTATCTTTGTAAATTGTGTGGAGACGCAACAGTACAGCTGCTCGAGGAACGCTGTTTATTCCACTATGTGCAAAAGCAAAAATCTTTTGGTTTAGTCCTGTCCTCAGTTCTTACTTCTCTTCTCCTCGCGGGCTTATTTGTTAAAAAAAAAACCAAAAAAAAAAACCAAGCTGTTGTATTTTCTTTTTCCACAAATAAAGGTCTACAAAATTCTAAAGCAGTGTTGTGGTTTAACACCTTAAGACAACACTAAAGACTCTTAGGGCATCTGGCACACGCCCATATCTCACCTGGATACTGTACATTTTTTACCTGCCTACCCAAGTGCTCCTGATTAACAATCTGCTCACAGAGAACCTCCTTTGTATTACGTTTGTCTTTACTCGTATACACCTGTATACTAAAATAATTCTTCAAGGGCGTTTTCTGGTTCCTGGGCCTCTGGTTTGTTGATCTTAAGCTACGTCTGGATTTATGTGAAGATATATAAACACTCTGGAGGTCGAGTCATGTCAACTGGACTTCTTTCTAGTTAGATCGAAACGCTCGGATGAGTAGCGAAACGTTTCGATCTAACTAGAAAGAAGTCCAGTTGACATGACTCGCCTTCCAGATAACCTCACCTGAGAATCTTAGACACATTTAAGCCCTATACGAATACTTGATAAATAATCAAGCTTAAACATTTTTACTTTACCTTAATAAGAGTTTATCAGCCTTGAAGCAGGTTTGCATTGAAGCAGTATAGAACTAATATAAATGTCTCACACAAAACCTAGATTGATAGCATATGAAATAAGAGATTTAAACCTATATATTTTGGGCTCCTTTTACTGAAGCACAGATCACATTGTACATATAGTTAAAAAGTGTCCCCTAATAATATTTCCCCCATCCTGTCCAGTCTTGGTGATTTCAGATTCTTGTTCTTGGCTGATTTCTGTTCTTGGTTTCATCATGTTGTGTATTCTGACATGTACACGTGTTCCTTTTAAAGTGGCCAGTGAATGTCTATTGTGTTACAAGGAATGAACACTTAATTGGCTGTTTTGTAATCTGTACGCCCGATAAGACAGAAACTCCACCTCCTCGACAATTCCCTTTAAATCTTCATTGATCTTAAACTAAATGCTAGAAATGTCCACTCCTAAACATCTGCTCCTGCTTTGATTCTTTATTCTTTGGGTGTTTCTTGAGTGTGGACGTGTCATCCAGCTATGGACCGAGAATTGACATCACGTCACCTGTAACTTCTTACAAAGCCTGAGTTTATAACAAAAGAGTCCACGGATTGGTCAATATGCAAAAAAGGAAATCTCTGGGAATTAATAATGAACCCAAACACTGCAAAAATAAAATAAAAATAACAGAAATTAAAATCTGTCTCATGCAGTTCCAATGATAAATGACTGAAATCTAATCTAGGCTGGAACACTCTAGATCATGGGCCTCTATAAGATATTTAAAACAGGCAAAAAAAAATCCATTCAAATTTTCCTGTTCAATATGATTTCATAATGTTCGTACAACTCGGGGCAAATGCGCCACTTCTAAAAAAATTCCCATATTATATATTACAATTAGAATACAATGTAATAGCATTTCCATCGGCCGAAATGAAATAGAGCTCTATATTGCGTCTCAGATCGGGAAACTTTTTTTTTTTTTTTTTTTTTGCATGCTGCAAAAAGATCTAATTGGATAAGGAAACTGTCTCAATTCATTCCGAAAAAAAAAGGCATGATGAATTTTCCATCTGCAGCTTCAGAGACAGATTTCTTTCTGAATGCCTTTTTTAAAAAAAAAGGATTGGATTGTTGCTAAGTAACGCCTCTTTTTACATCCTACTTGGCTGGTTTCTTAAAGTGTTTTGGTTGAGCAGTGATTCTAGTGTGCCACTCTGGGTATATTTGCCGTTTTGGATTTTTAAAAATCATTCCCTGGGCTTTTTCCACCTTTCGATGTGCCCGGTTTCTGTACCCTCCAGGTTTGAGTCCTCAGGTGTAGGAGTGGACCCTAGCTGTATGTCTGAGATGCTTTTCTGCTCAGTATGATGGTTATTTCAGTTACTCTAGCCTTGCTGTCAGGTTGATCTGATCTCTCTCAACAGCAAAAGGTTTTTTGTCATGTCCACAGCCAAGGAAATGACACTGTATGGTCATAGTCAAACCCTGACCATCTCGATCTGATCTGTACATAGCCATAGCCAGGGAAATGACACTGTATGGTCATAGTCAAACCCTGACCATCTCGATCTGATCTCTACATAGCCCTAACCAAGGAAATTACACTGTATGGTCATAGTCAAACCCTGACCATCTTGATCTGATCTCTACATAGCCATAGCCAGGGAAATGACACTGTATGGTCATAGAATATACCCTGACCATCTTGATCTGATCTGTACATAGCCATAGCCAGGGAAATGACACTGTATGGTCATAGTCAAACCCTGACCATTTTGATCTGATCTGTACATAGCCATAACCAAGGAAATTACACTGTATGGTCATAGTCAAACCCTGACCATCTCGATCTGATCTGTACATAGCCATAGCCAGGGAAATGACACTTTATGGTCATAGTCAAACCCTGACCATCTCGATCTGATCTGTACTTCCATCAACATTCTTCTTCAGAAGTTAATCTAAAATCTTTCCCAAACTCACAGCGAGTATCGCTTGACTCCTGCTTTTCTTTAAACCAGTTTTTTTTCTGTTCTCTGTACCCGTTGTCATGGGTGTCTTTGTAAACTGGCAGCTCCGAAACAGGTGATAAAAGAATAACCTTCACATTAACGAACCAGTCGACACTAAACTGTTGGTGTGTTCAAAGAGAGATGCCATGTTCCTGAAATGAAAGGGTTGTCTCTCTCCTCGTCCTGATCAAAAAATGTGGTGCGTCTAAAAAACACATCACACTCAGCGATGGACTAAAGCTGCTAATGAGAGCAAAGGATCATGGGTAAAACAAGTGATTGCTGCATCAACACTATTTCTTGATGCTATAAAACCCTCCATTTTGAAAGCAGGACTTCATGAGCGTCTAACATGAGGTTCAGTGGTGTCCATGGTGAGCTGTTTTTAGTCATAGTGAATAGAGAGGGTGGATTAATATTAGCTCAGAATGGCACGCAAATTATTCCTTTTGTGCTTTCAAACATTCAAATGATCATATCCCAAGGCCTATGAACTTGGTGAGACCTGCTCTTCGGGTTGCTTCATTAGGACGAATTCAGCTTGATGATGGAGTGTGTAATTCAGGCTGGGTTCACGATAACAGTGTGAGCTAAAAATATAGCAGTTAGCGAGAACCAAGTGACTAATGGACCTTGTTTGCTTTACAATGGTGACTGGTGTCAGTGCTACTTTGAACTGTTACATCAGAATCCGAGTGAAATTGATTCTTTTGATTTGTTTTGTGACTTGGTTTTGTTTTGCATCACACTGCATGTAATTACATTTCAAGTCATGATTAATGTTGCTGGGTTTTGATCCTGAGCTCAGGCGAGAGTGCTGGGTCTGGCTTTATTCAGGGATTTGTAAATACATGACGAAATTATACCGGTCAGGCATAACATTATGACCTGTTAGTGGGTGGGATATATTAGGCAGCAAGTGAACATTTTGTCCTCAACGTTGATGTGTTAGAAGCAGGAAAAATGGGCGAGTGTAAGGATTTGAGCGAGTTTGACAAGGACCAAACTGTGATGGCTAGACGACTGGATCAGAGCATCTCCAAAACTGCAGCTCTTGTGGGGTGTTCCCGGTCTGCAGTGGTCAGTATCTATCAAAATTATCCTTTAAGGAATGTAAGTTGTGAGGTAAGGCCCATGGAGGCAACTTACAGGACTTAAAGGATCTGCTGCTAACACCTTGGTCTCAGATAACACAGCATGCCTTCAGGGATCTAGTGGAGTCCATGCCTCGATGGGTCAGGGCTGTTTTGGTAGCAAAAGGGGGACCAACACAATATTAGGCAGGAGGTCATAATGTTATGCCTGATCGGTGTATGTTTATGTGATGGTCAGGTGTCCACAAACTTTATAAAACTCATTCACTGTCCAGAGAAACCGATCATTGGCAAATGCATGTAGAAATAATAATAATAAAAAAAAATACCTGATCACCCGAGTAGAACAGAGAACACTGATCCAAGTCATAATAATAAATTACTAGAATATTCTAAAAATATTGAACTTTAACAATGGGGGTCACATCCAGTATTATTTTTTTTAAAGTAAAACACCGAATATAAAATTTACAGTAAGGCAGCAGTAATTTACTGCAAATATGTGATTTGTGCAACATACTCAGAGTAAAGGGGTGTGATATATTAGATACCGGTTTTTGTGTAGATTCCATATATTACACATATTGTAAGTTCAAAACAAAATATAATCCACTCCATCTGCAGTTGCTCACTTGGCTGATGCTTTTCTTCCAAGTGATTTACAATTGAGGCGGGATGCAGCTGAGCGGCTGGACTCAAGGACCCTCGCTCAAGGACCGGTTTGGTGTTGGTGGGATTTAAAATCACTCTGTAAATCAAAGACTTAACCTCTGATCCAACATTAATTCTCTTACTGGCCTTTTGAGAAAGCTACCTTTAGCCCAAAAGTGATTTTGCCTTGATTTGAAAAGTTTAAGGTTAACATCAGATTTGTCCAACAAAAGCAAAAACGTTTACCTTGAATCATGTGCTGCATGATAAAATCACGGTTCCTTCTAGTGCCTTAAAGAGTCTCTCTCTCTCTCTCTTTCTCTCTTTTCAGTCTCAGATTTTCAGATTTTTTGGTTTAATCTAGTCATTAATAGAAGCTTATAATGACGGTTTTGCTCTTTCAGAAAGAGCCTATCTATTGAACATGGTGAGAACCAAATCAAACAGTTTCAGAAAAGATTTCACATGGAACCCCTTAATGGTAAGGTTCTGTGGTGTTTTATGTAGCACCAGGGTTCCTGGAGGAACGCTGTTTCATTTCACCGTGAACTGCATCAGCTATATACGGTCGAAATAACAATATAAGCCTCTTGGCTGTTTAACATTCACAGAGCCTCATGACTTTCCAAGTGGAACCCCCTTCAGAAAGCTAGAACCATTAACTATTTATATAATCTTTTAACACAGGGTTGCCCTGTAAGAAAAGGGTAAAGGTTTAGGGTTAGAGTCAAGTCTATATAGAACGCTAGAACGAGTGTTGCATGTTCTATATTAAAACCATGGACTAGTCACTGAACTTTAGAGCCAACCTAACAGCTGAGAAAAAGTCTTAAATACAATCCTTGTAGAAATCTGGAGCAATAAAGAAACCTTCTTTGTTATTTTCCATAATGCACTTTGGTTCCAGTATCAGAAACACAAACCCGTGACCTGTCCCGAGACTGTGTGCTTCCTCTTCACAAGCGTTTCAGAACCTTTCAGAACAACAGAACCATCCTCCATCTTGTGTGCTGCTGATCACCTCCATGCTCTGAACCCCATGGTCACACTCTCCCCACTGCTCACAAGGGCTAATTAATGCCTTGATATGCAAATGAGCACAGCTGCCAAACTGCTGTACGTGATTTTTCTTTTTTCGGGTCATTTGTCAGCAGTGCAATGAGGCTCCGAGCTGGATGATGAAACAGACTGAAGCGTCACTGTTTAGCCTCAGAAACCTGAAAGCAAGCAACGCTGAGACTCCCAGGATCATGAGTTAGAGACTGTGTTGTTGTATAACAGTCTAGACCATCAGAAGTTCTTGATTTTTCAGCTCGGGGCTCTGTTCGTAAGGGTGAAGCAAGTCACAGACACCTCAGTGGCTCTGAACACACAGTCAATTAACCAAGCTCTCCGGATCGAACCAGTCTCCAATCAGTCCAGCCGTGCGTTCGGGTCACGCTGAGGCACGAGACAGGAGTGTCTTGCTATTTCAAAATTTCTCTTTGTGGATAAGAATGGCTAATAACAGTGCTTTCAGTGTCATATTTGACATGACCAGTCATTGCAGTAATTACAATCATTACCGGTCAAAGGATGTCAAGTTATCCCTCTTTAAACATAGGCCGCTCGAGAAAATCAATTATTCAATCAACAAGGACCCCCCTCCTTCACTGCATTCAATGGGGTGAATGAAGTTGGTTCACTTAATTTTAGGGGCCACGGTGAATGTGCCACGGCGTAGACCTTTAATTTCCGAGTCCTCGCTTTCCATTCAGCGGAATGTTGAGTTAATTGTGTCGATCAAACGAGGAAAGCTGAGTCTTTTTGTGAGTTCGCTTGGAGATCAAGTGAGTCACACTTCCTTACATATACCTCCCTCTCTCTCTCTCTATCTCTCTCTCTCCCTCTCTCTCTCTCTCTCTCTCTCTCTTTCTGTCTCTGCTCCTCATGACCATCAGAATTGGCAGGATGTAATTTAAGTGCATAGGCACAAAGACCAAATGTCAAGTAGATGGGCGATGCGTTCAGATTTAAATGTACCAGCACTTGCTTCATTCAGGGTGTGTAATTAGGATCACTGCTACAAAGAGGAGAGTCAAGAGATCACAATGTGGTTTAGATGCAGGAGGAACAAGACAAGCCGTCAAGTTTGTTTAAAGAAGCATGAAGGCAATGCAACAATAGAGATTTCCTACATATTTTCACGTCGAAGAGGTAAAAAGGTTGCAGTGTTTCCTAAAGTACAGATGTTACCTGAAAAAGCCGCATTGTTTTGATTTTTCCACACTAAAGTCTTTCCAATACTCATTCCAGTTAGTATGAGGTGTCTGGCAAGCTTATCGAATCCTTATTGATTTTCCATGAGACCCACGTCCGTCCATTTCCGAATTTCAAGCCAGAATTTGATGTGGATGATGCATTCTGTCTTGTCTCTCTGAATCTCATCGAAAAGTTTTTTTTATAACCTGACCTCCAGCACTCATTTTATATAAAATCCAATGGAAGGAAGTTTCAGAAAAATCAAATCCAGCATTTTTTAATCCCCTGATCAGTTGTTGGAAAGCGAATAAATAGTCTAGTTAATGACTGGGTATAAGACTAATGGCAAAAACAACAAGGTGTCTGTTTTTTGGACATTCGCTCATATGCAAAGCATCTTGATATCTACGATTACATACAGTTCAATCACACATGCAAATCAAATTCTCTGGATTTCTTTTTCCCCTCCAGAGTCACAAACAACCTCCTCGGATACTGTAGCAGTCTAATCGAGCTCAGATGCTTTTTTTTTTCTTCCCCCCTGTAAATCAAGGTGAAGTGTGAAAGCACTTTTAATTAAGAGCTGTAGGTGCTACAGTGTTATTTATTATAGAAAGACTGTGTGAGTGTTGCAGCTGAGCCTGAGAAATAGCCCACCAACCAACAAATCTCCAGTCGTCGATGAACGGCGCATGAGAGTTAACACAAGATTTTCAGGAAAAATAAAGACGTGTAATTTCGAAGTGTTCAGCACGACACTGTCACTGAGTCACTGAGGCACTGAGTCACAACGGTCTGACGCAAAAAGTGAGATTTGGGTGAATTTATTTCATATGGAAGTGTGTTGAATTTGAATGCTGTTTACATGACAGTAAATTACTTCATGTACAGGAATAAATGTAGATTGATATAGATAATCCAGATTCAGATACTCTATCAATCCCATAGGGGAATTCATTTCTACAGTCGTCCCATCCAGAAACAAACGGCAGCAATCAGACATCAGTGCATCAGTATCAACGTGCCAGATCGATGGGACAATTTGCTGGATTATCTTAGTAGATTACTGCCTTAGAACTTGATAGCAGAAGGAATAAAGGAATTAACATATCTTTTAATTTTCTGGGCTGGCATGAAGTGGCACCAGCCTGAGGGCATCATTGAGAATTCCCTAAAGAGTACATGGTCAGAATTCCTCGTATTCCTTCAGTGAATGATGATAAAGACACTTTAGCTTTGATATCATAGTGCATGACGGATATTCTATCTATCTATCTATCTATCTATCTATCTATCTATCTATCTATCTATCTATCTATCTATCTATCTATCTATCTATCTATCTATCTATCTATCTATCTATCTATCTATCTATCTATCTATCTATCAGCCAATGATCACCAAAAAAGAACAAACCAGTATGTTAAAAATTATGATTATTTTGTGTAAATCATTTCTAATAGGCAACAAGGTGATTTGTCTGTAACTCTGTTACCTTTGAAATATTCCTTCTATATATCATCGTCGCTCGTGAGGCCTACACCAGTAGCTATGTATAGATGAGCATCAAATAATCTAACAGTTTTGTATCACAGCAGATTTAAGCATCATTAAATATTACATTGATTTGGTATCGTAATCATATCACAGTAGATTCTGAATATCTAACTTGATAATCGTATATCGTATCATGGTGTATGGAATCCGGAGCATTACACCTCTATGATACTGTAGGTGGAGCGAATGAAAGGACAATCTGATGATGTAAACCGAGTGAAAAAGGTCTTGTGATCATTTTGCCAGGTTTAGTGATGTCACCTGCGTCCATGAACCATAAAACCCGAAAGGTGGGTTGTGAAATATCATACACATCATCTTCAAGCGAAATCTCCAGTGCAGCGCCTTCGCTGTCTGCCATGCAGGACGTCTGCACGCGCCATTGTGCTCCAAGCCCTTTTCCGTTTAATTAGATTTGTAAAAACAATTTTTGGAGAGCTCCCATTCTGTAAAAGCTCTCAGGGGTTAAAATCAGCTGAGCGCTTCTTCTTTTCAGCTTTCTTTTCACCGACGGAGCATAAATTATTTAAAATTGTGCGACCTTTTATCTCGCCCCCTTTGAAGGCAGCAAATTAAAAATGTAAATGGGCTTCCTAATTAATATGCAAATGCATTCATTCCCAGTTAACAATTAGCAATTAAACCTGCACTGTCTAGAAAGAGCACCAGGCGAAATTAGCAACTTATTTTTGCATTTGAAAAACCTGACACAGACACGTTTGGCTGAACAAAGTGACTTTTCGAGAGGGTTCGGGATCAGACCTGTGACATCTCCACGGTGGAAGGGGGAAAAAAAAGGGAAATAAAATCATCATAGCTCAGACCTGTGCAGCCTTCTTCCAGTGTGGAGCAGTTAAGCTTATGTGTATTTACTATAGGTTTATGATGAAGACATAATAATGTCAGGATGAGGATTAGCCAAGCCTGAGCTCCCTTAGTGATCCACTCACTGGAATTAAAACATGCGTGCAACATTAAGTGCCTGGCCTCATAACTAAAAATAATACTAGAAGAAGAATTAACACGGGGGTGGAGCATTTCATTAATTTACAGATTAATGATGCAGAGTAGCTGTAGCTTGTTATTAAAGCGCTATTTCTGAATTACAGCTCTGAGAGGAGCCCCTCGGGACGAACGTGTTTAGTCACTGCTCTCTGCTTAAGCTAGCGAAGCATCACGTTCTTTACCACAGGAGGTGTGTGTGTGTGTGTGTGAGAGAGAGAGAGAGTGAGAGAGAGAGAAGAGAGAGAGAGAGAGACCCTGGCATTTCCTCTAGTGGATACATGATGTATATATTCACACCATTTCTCCTCATCTGCATTCTACATATGTCATCATGTTACAGAACTGGAACACACACTCCATCGTTATTTAAAAAAACCCCTTCTACTATAACAGTTTATTTTACAGATCCTCTTTTCCCATCTACAGATTTAGCGATTTGCCTTTTTGCCTCTCATCGAAGCTAATGAGATTAAATTTGTCGTTTTTTTTCTCCACTAATTGAGAATCTGTATTCGAGTATATCCTGGAGAAAGATGTTATAAGTCTGTAATTACTGTGTAATAACTCATACACTGCAAATCAACTGTGGAAAGGTTTATTATGCGTCAGTTCTTGGTCATGTAGCCCATACATTTCAGGCAATGTTAAAATTTTTATTTTATTATTTTAATTTCATTTAATTTTATTTTATTTTTGCAAGCCAGTTAGAAATTAAAACTTTAATTAAAAATAGACTAAAAAAAACAACGACAACAACAAAAAATAATTCTCATGCCTTGGGGTTTCCTCAACGTTTTCTGGTTTTCTCCCTTAGTCCAAAGACATGTCTTGTAGGCTGATTGGCATCTCTATATTGTCTGTAGTGTGTGAAAGGGTGTGTGAGTGTGTGTGATTGTGCTCCGGGGTAGACTGGCATCTTGTCCAGGGTGAACACCGTACACTGAGTGCCCCGGGTTTCCTGGAATTGCCTCCAGGTTCTCCATGACCCAGTAGGATAAGTGTTGTAAAGGATGGATGGATATATGGAAGGATGGATGGATGAATGGATGGATGGATGAATAGAAGGACGGATGAATGGATAGATAAATAGTAGGATGGGTGGGTGGATGGATGGATGGATGGATGGATGAATAGAAGGACGGATGAATGGATAGATAAATAGTAGGATGGGTGGGTGGATGGATGGATGGATGAATAGAAGGACGGATGAATGGATGAATGGATGGATGGATGGATGGATGAATAGAAGGATGGATGAATGGATAGATAAATAGTAGGATGGGTGGGTGGATGGATGAATGGATGGATGGATGGATGGATGGATGAATAGAAGGACAGATGAATGGATAAATAAATAGTAGGATGGGTGGCTGGATGGATGGATACATGGATGGATGGATGGATGGATGAATAGAAGGATGGATGAATGGATAGATGAATAGAAGGATGGATGGATGAAGATTATTTTCCATGTTAAAATGAATTTGAGCCACACTGTGTACAAACACCATCACTACATATAACTGTGTATGTCTATCAGTATATGAAGTATATGAACCCTCCAAGTGGAAAGTGTGGAAAAATTGATCCCAAAGCTGTAATCAATCATCTGAGACATGTTTACTGCCTACATTTTCTTTCTCTAGAGCTACAAGACGAACAAATAAGTGAAGCTCAAAGCCAACAGTTTATTGTTGTGCAAACAGCATTTAGATAGCATCACATACTCACCACAAATAGGCGTAATGCCTTGCTTTCTAACACTCTATGACATGCTGTTTTCTATAAAAACCAACCAAAGGACGCTGAGCAGCCGCATCGTCATCACGAAGCTGGATCCTCTCCATCTTCTGCATCAGACTCGAGTCAGAGGCGTGGCCTAAAGCTTGAAGGCAGGGATATATGTCAGAAATGTTAAAAATCACATGATTTAACTATAGATTTCACGTTAAATATTATAACTCAAGTTTTTGCATCACATCACCCTGTTATTGATTATTATCGAATCCTGGGGTGTTTTATTGCTCTTCGGCAATTTGGGAATGATTACACTTTATAACGTAACAAATCATACTTTTTATTCCTGTATAGTTATGTTTGATGCTGCGTAACATCTGTGAAGCAAGTTCCTGTTCTCAGCGACTTTATAGTAGCTTTAAACAGTCCCTTACAGGCCTCTTTCTTCTCTCTTTGGAGTTAACAAGACCAAAACTTGTATCTTATCATATTTCTGAGAAACCACAAATTGTAAACATCTCCGTCCTGAAGACTTCCCGGCTAAAAAATGTTCGTTGAGGACTTTGTGATTTTGCGAAATCAACAGAAACAAGCAAAATCAAGCAATCAGAGGTATTTTTCAAAATGATCAGATTTTCTGCAGCTTTGGGCCGAGACGTGTCGTGTGACGGCATCACAACACGAATTCAGCCAAAGCCTTCTTCGATTCACGTCAAACAAGAGTACAGCTCTCAGAGAAAATAATTACACATCTCTTCACTGGTAGAAGAATCTTGTGCTTGCAATTTTGCCAGTTTCTTTTGCGCATAAAATCTCCGTAAGTTGCATCGCAAATTTTAGAAAAAAGCCACAGCAAAATCAAACATTTTTTAGCAGCAACAATAGCAAAACCCTCTTGAAAACACGGACTGAAGACTTCATCAAAATGGCTACAAAAATCCTCCTCACAAAAAATGTTTTTTGGATCCTATAATATGGACCATCAGCGATACCCCTACATCCCTATGTACGTTGCTGTTACTATAGAAACGATAAGATTTTACAACAAGCACGTTACAACATATAACCCTGTGATCAGTCTCACAGCTGGAACAACTGTCAGAAGAGCTGTTATAGAAAATGAATCAACACCTTCTCACTGTCAAGAATTCAGCAAGTGCTGTGGTGTATCCTTCATTATAACACTGTCCATTTATCTCCAACGTTAACCTTGTAGCTGAAGAAAGTGAAGAACACCGAGTCTGTCTTGACTACTAGGGTCTATTTTTTGGGGGTGAAAAGAAGTAGCTGGCTGTGATTAGCTGAAGTAATTGTAATTAAAGTTTAGATTTGAGTTTTGGATAGATTAAAGCGCAGTGCATGGAGAAGTTGTCATTTTTCCATCTTCACTCGCACTGCTGTTTTTGTTTATCCAGTTACGGCTCGCAATTCTCTGATGGTTTGCCCTTTGCTGTTGTGTCTTTGAAAAAAAAAAAAGAAAGATAAGAGTATGTGTGTTTTCGGTACACAGTGGCAGAAGGACTGAGACATTTTGCTCGTAATTAGCGCGGGCCTCTTGATCAGACAATGCGACAGGGTTCATTAACACTGTGCTAATTGCCAGCCTCCTCTTAAAAAGTTTTCACTTCATGTTTTCTTTCTTCCCCCCACTTTTCGTTCCTGGTGGAAGGAGGGGGAGGTGAAAATGAGCGGCTCAGTCTTTTACAGGAAACTCTATCACTTGGCTGAGATTCCCACTGTGCCAATATGGTGATGCAATGCAAAGCAGAGGCTCTGCCGTCACTTCCAGCGTCTAATCCTCCATCAATCTGTTCATTTGTTCATTCAGCACTAATGAACTCACGAGTGTCCTTTTTGACAGATGTTCCCCCTGCTTAGGTCCATTGTAAGATGAATCTGTTTTGTACGCTTTGACATGATGCTGCGTGCTGCTGGGAGTCTCGCGCTCTCTCTGGACTCCAGGCGTCAAGATGACAGAACAGAAAGGAGAGATCACATATCGTCTATGAAGATCACGGTTCCCTATACTGTACATTCATAAGACGACTTGAATGAACAGATATGAGAATGGAAAACAAAGCAAAAACAATTTAATCACATGTTGGTCTCATTGTCATGTTAACTAACCAGGGTGTAGACAGCACTGCAACACTTTAGAACGCTAGCATGATTTGATAGCTGGTTTGCTGATTCGGCTGCTTCATGTTAATTGTTTTCTTTATATTCTATTGTGAAAACCCTGAACTACATATCACTAGACTTTTCATTCACACGATGAATTCATTCTCTTCAAGCAAACGCTATCGAGACAGAGATATAGAGATAGGATTGGGACGAGACCCGAACAAACACTCGATCCAAATCAAAAACAGAAACCGAAACAACACGGAGCGGTTCAGGAATCATCTGGCAGACGCAGTTACACACTTATTTACGTTGGAGTTCAGCGCGCAAATCGAGGATTGCGTACCGAATTTCTGTACATCCAATCGGAACTAGGCGGAGTTTGACACAGTGTGTCTCAGTGACGCACGGTTCTGATCTTGGACTCAGTATTAAGTCATGCTTATATTTATTTTGGGCTTTAAATACACTAGAAAATCTGCAGAAGCCAGTATTAAATACATGAATATAACACTATTGACTAAATAATTAAATAATAGTATCATCCCATGTCTTAACCCTTTCTACCAGTACATAGGCTTTTTATTCTTCCGGAGAAATGAAAATCTTTTAATGATTTTTAATCAGTATAAACAAATGAAGTATTTTATCGTCACAAGTCTGATATAAAATGAGTCTGTTGGCTTTCAGTGTGAGACTGAAACAGTGTCTGTTTCAGTGTGTTTTTCCCTCTGTTGGGTAACCTTACACAGAATTTTAGTGGTTGAAGGTAACACAAATTGTAGACGCTTATGAACAAGCACTTGGGGCATCTCAGAGAGCTGAAATGGGTTCGATATCAACATTTACTTTGAAATATTTGCGTGGAGAAAAACCTGTTGTTGTTATAAATATACAGTATATTGCCCCTAATAGGCTAAGTAAAAACATAAATGACAAAGAGATTCACTGCTGAACACAGACACAACCAAAACGTACCCAAGTTCCATTTTTAAGCCTCTCGTAAAAAGAGTTAATCTGAGGATTTCTTTTTATGAATAAAATGAAATGAAAAGTGAGCTGTAAGGGTGGCATGTTTGCCTGGTCAGCTTATCCTTCAAACCGTGGGCATGTTTTATGTAAAGGAAAGCGTATCAAGTGAGTAAAAGCCCTGGTGTTGATTTATTTAACAAGTCTATATATAGATTTAAACATGGAATAAAATCGCCAATGTGCACAATTCATCTAAGCCCGTAATAAATTGTTGACTTGGCGCAATCAGCTACGATGTGAAAAAGGACATTTTTTGCTTTCTACAGAGGTTATAGACTTTTCTCTGAGGGAACCCTTGTGTTGCACACTTTGGTGTAAAACAACCACAAAACAACACTGTAACCCCGGCTAGAGGGAGAACAAAATGATGCTGTAATCTTACATTTCCCTTCCTAATACTGAGTGAAACTGTAAATGTGGATGAGAAATGTTTCCTAGACGTTAACCCAACGGATATCTTGCGAGCCGGTTAATGAGCGATTAGGGTCAGAGCTCGTCTTTGTCCCTTTTCCCTCTGCATATCTCTGATCAGCAGTGACGCAGGTGCAAAATTGGCTTCTTCCCGACTCGTTCCCTGTGCTCACATCAGCAGGCGAGTCTGTCACACGAAACAATGAGTCAGTACATTAGACAGAGACCATCTTAGCGCAGAGGTGATATAAAAATGATAATTGTGCACAGTCTCTAAGGAATCCATCTGAGTGGCTCTGTAATGATGGTCTCGCTAATGTACAGTATACGCTGTCAGATACAGCGCTAATGTACCAGGACTTTTGGATGTTACTTAAGTAGACTGTTTACTGGGTGAATATGGGGTGGCTGGACTTTTAAGCACGGCTCTGATTGACATGATTATTTCATATCAGTTTGAACTAAAGAAATACAGGGTGGTACAGGGGTACAGCGGACAGCATTACACTGTTATTATGATTCCATTCGGAGCTCTTGTTACTCTCTGTGCAAAGTTTTTATACCAGTGAGGCTACTCTATAGATCTTTTCACACTTGAAATAGTTAACTCTGGGTGATTGTAAACTCCGGGTAATCAGAATCTTGTTATCTTATCTGATATTTCACACTTGCCATACTTTACCCAGGGTTAACAGTATATCCTGGCTGTTTATAATTTTGACATTTCACACTGTACATTCATAAACCCTGGCTTCTGATTTGCATTTTTGCTCCATCGACATCTATGATTGGATATACAGCGCATAACTGCTTAAAATAATGGCTTGTCTCATACTTTAGAATCAGCTAGGGAGAAAAAAGAGCAGGTCTGCTGTTTTAAGCTGGTATTTGTCAGGAATTGGGTACAAAATCCAGACCCACATGCAGGGATAAAATGAGAAACTTGGGATTTATTAAAAAAAAATAACATAACTACAAACACATGGAAACACTAGAGAAAACTAGGCAAGTGAAATACAAAATAACGAACACAAAACACAAAACAAGCAGAACCCAGGAGACAAAACCAGGTAACAAGAGACAAGGACTCTGCAAAAAAACAAGCACAAGGCAGCAGGTATATATAGGGAAGGTAATTAGTGAGACATAAGGAACAGAGGCGGGAAAGGGAGGAAGGATTGGGTGGGACAAAACGTAAACAGAAGCACACAGGAACATAACATAAACTTGTGGTGTCAAGGTGTGTGTGCAGGGTGTATTGCAGTGGACTGCTGTTCCATCCAGGGTGTATTCCAGCTGTTAAAGGGCTCTGAGACCCGTACTAAGGTAAAGCGATTACTGAAAGCTGAAAGTGAGTGACTAAAGAAACAGACTAAAGACCAGCCTTCATTAAAAACATATGGAAGACAGAAATCCCAAATCACAGGATGAGGGAATCTGTCAGAACATTCTTCAATCTGATTGGCTAAATCCTGTCCACACCCCCTTCTCATACACTATTATTACTACAAATTCAGATTCATATGTTACCCCAGTCATCTAAATTGGTAAAATGATCCACTGCTCAGTTTTACAAGCTTTTAAACCTGGAAGAAAATTACATTTACAATTCAAGCACCTGTTGACAATTTCTTTACTGTTCAGACTCTATCTATTTATTTGCTCTATCATGCCTCTTCTCTCGTACTCATCTTTCTGTGTGTTGCTGTTTTCTGTATTGCAACTATTTTTAAAAAATGATTTTGCATCTCCATGTTTTCCTACCATAATTTTATTTATTTGACTTTTTTATTTTTATTTTTCATGATACTTTACTCTTTTTTTACCAACCTGAAAATGTACACTATATTGCCAAAAGTTTTGGGACACCCCTCCAAATCATTGAATTCAGGTGATGTTTTTCAGGGGTTGGGCTCTGCCCCTTAGTTCCAGTGAAAGGAACTCTTAATGCTTCAGCTTCATACCAAGACATTGGGTAAACTTTGTGGGAACAGTTTGGGGATGACCCCTTCCTGTTCCAACATGACTGCACACCAGTGCACAAAGCAAGGTCCATAAAGACATGGATGAGTGAGTTGTGGTGGGGAGGAACTTGACTGGCCTGCACAGAGTCCTGACCTCAACCTGATAGAACACCTTTGGGATGAATTAGAGTGGAAACTGTGAGCCAGACCTTCTCGTCCAAAATCAGTGCCTGACCAGTGCCTAGAGGGATGGTCAAAAATTCCCATAAACACACTCCTAAACCTTGTGGAATGCTTTCCCAGAAGAGTTGAAGCTGTTATAGCTGTAAAGGCCCGGCCAACTCCATATTACATTCATGTGCATGTAAAGGCAGATGTCCCAAAACTTTTGGCAATATAGTGTATATTAAATATTATTTAAACATAAATAAATGTAAATTTTTATTTCTACAAAAGCATAGAATGCTAAAGTGATAAAAACATTCTCACAATTGGTGTAAATTTAATTGAAAAATATTCACAATTTTCAAAACCTAAATAAATGATGATATTTATTAAATATAAAATAATAAATGATGACATTTAGGTCATTTTCACCCGAAAGTAAACAGTTAGTAAACAAAAATGTTACAGAAACTCTTAAATCCCAAATTTAATGCAATTTCAGTCATGCTTTTACATTTTATCTCTCTTTCTGAACACACACCTGTCATTGTGAGCATCACCAATCTACATTATTTTGTGCATGCTTATTTCCATAAAAACTGCTAATGCCTTTAATTATATTTTGGGGATTTGGAAATAAATTTCCTAGCTGCCTTTTTAAATCAGAAGTGACCGTCAGGGTCAAGGGGACATCCTGCTGAGTAGTGAAGAGAACATGAGGTTAACTATATGCTAATGTAACTATGTTTTTTTTTTTTTTCCTTGGGTGTAATAATGATGGATTCTCAGCGGAGTCTGGGTGCGTGTTAGTGTTTGGTGAGCGTGGATATGAAAACGGCTTCATCTTTCTTTCAGTCTGATGCGCTGTAACGACTTCTAAGCTCTGTCAAACATCACGCCGCCTCACGCTCTCCTGAGGGCTTCACGACACCTTCTCTTTCTCATCCAAGGAGAATGAAGGAGAAACCTGCTTTTCTCTTTTCTTTTAATGTTCACTCTTCTGCTCCCTCCTCAGACGTCTGCGTTAGCCATGACGACTTTGTTAACCGACGTGCTCGATCAGAGCCCGAGCGACGCACCTCCGCTCTGCTTTTTACTGCTTCTGATTGAAAATACAGCTCTGATGAGTGTCCTGGTGTCTCGAGAAAACAAGCTGTTCTTGAGAGTTCGTGCTTTTACTTTGATGGTGTTCAGAAAATTTCTTTTATTAGGGTAATAAACCATTAGGCTTGTAGATGTCAGGACATAATGACCTGTTATAAACCACCCAGAAACTGTGCTGGCTAGAAAAGCTAACTCTATAGCAGTTTTTATTTATTTATTTTTTAAATAAACATTACCTTCTTAAAAATTCAGTATACAGGGTTGATCACCGCGCTATCCCTCTATATCCACTTTAGCGTTTGATGGTGTCTACAGAGCTTAGGCTGCCTAAAAAAAAATAATAATAAAAAATAAAACAAAATAGCCTTTTATTTAAATAGGAAAATAAGTTAAAACAGGAAGGCTCCAAATGTTTCCAAAATAAACTGTTATAAATAACTGCTGCTTTAGTAATAATGATAATAATAATAATAATAATAATAATAATAATAATAATAATAATAATAATAATAATGTCTTTATTTTCTGTAGTTTTTCACTGAGATGGTGTTAAAATAAATGTCATCCTGCAGCAAGTCCTCAATTAAGTTAAACTTTCTGCAGGGACTTTTTGTAATAGTTGAAAGTATTTTTAGATTCATACATTTCAGTAGAAGCTTATAAACCACTTTAAATGCTTTAAAGAATTCAACTAAGTATTAAATATGATCTTTAGTCTCATGTCTAAGATTATTTTCTAAATTCAGGATTGAAATATTACTTCACTTTTATACCAGATAGTTTGGTTTCTTCTTGAAATAAATCTTTGAAGCATGAATAAAAATGCTATATTTTAAATATATGTATTTATTTATTTGTTTATTTATTTATTGTCTAAATGTATGCGTAGTTATCATAGTGTTTTAAGAATCATATTAGAAACTTCCACCCTTTGCACTTTTCCGGCACTTAAGTCATTCCAGCTCACATCCCAGATCATCACAAGTATGAAAATCTAAACTAACTTGTACTTACATGAGCCATCATTCAACTAATCACTGAACTCCTAACAACCAATTACTAATCACCGTTGTTCCCAACAACCAATCACTGATCACCATTGTTCCCAACAACCAACCAACCATCATTTCCAAGGCTGAAACACATCTTAACTCCAAAAGACCAATCACTGAAAACTACTTTTCCAACAATCACTGTTATTCCTAACAACCAATTCCTAATCAGCATTATTCTCAACAACCAATCACTGATCACCATTTTCAAATGCTGTTCCCAAGGACCAAATGCTGGTCACCATTACTCCTAACGACCGATCACAACCAATCAATGATCATAACTCTTTTCAACAACTAATCACTGCTTATTACTGATCACCGTTGTTTCCGAGGATGGAGCACTGGTCACCATTACTTCTAACAACTAATCACTGCTCATCACTTTTTCCAACAACTAATTATTGAGCACCGTTGTTCTCATCGACCAATCACTGCTTATCACTCTTTCCAATAACTAATCACTGATCACCATTGTCCCAATAATAATAATAATAATAATAATAATAATAATAATAATAATAATAATAATAATAATAATAGAAATTCAAGTTCAAGTTTCAAGAGCTTTATTCTCATATGTACAGTAGGCCCACACACTAGGCCATAAACAATCACTGACACCACTGTTCCCAGTGACCAGTCCCGGATCATCCTAATGAACAACATTATTTGCCCCACCCACACACCGAGTGTCTCTCAATAGACATTCCAGCAGTTCTAGAAGTCGATGTGTATAAAAAATCACATCCAGCTATACTGTAAATCTCTTTAAGCTTGTTCGTATTCCCGTGAACGCTGTGTGATGAATGTTCACTTGTCCATCGTAACACTATGAGCCAGGATGACCTCAACATCTCATGCTTCATAAGTAAGATTAAGACTTGAGCCAACATCACATTACAAACTGTACCTCTGTGAGTAACAACTGCCAACGCTCGGCAATGTTCACCTCCAAATTTCTACAATTAAGCTTTTGTTTACACCCCAAAAAGTCATATTAGGAGAGGGAAATTTAGCGTAATTATTCATAATTCCAACGATTCGAGTGTAGCTACCTCATTTGCCTGCTTAATTCTGCCTTTTAATTTCTTGCATACATTTGCACATTAATTTTGCCCATTGTCTGCTGTGAGGGGTTGTTTATTCTAAAGAAAGATTTCCTGTGCGATGTTTTTCGCCGGAGTGCGGCCCAGTCGGGTGGCGCTCCAGCTGCGAGTGGTGATGATTTGTTTTGTCCTCATTTACAACCCACCGCTTTAACACATTTACTCCCAGCTCTCATTTTTTACACGCAGCGAGAGGCATCAGCCACCCAATAATTGTCAATCAGTTAGTCTAGTCAGTCAGTGAAACTGTCAGTCTGTTCCCTCACACTCCTTCACTCACTCGCTTTCCCTCATTTTCTCATTTTCTCTCTTTCACTCACTCCATATCTTACTCCCTTTCACTCAGGCTTGTTTACTGACACACACACACACACACACACATTATCTCTATCCATACTGCACTCATTCATCCACACACTCTTTCATTTATTCACTCATTTCTCTTATGTATCTATTCCCTCACTCATTCACTGGTTTTCTCTTTCTCTTTCTACTCTACTCTAAACCTCACTCCCACATCCATACATTCATTTGTACAGTTACTCATTCATCTACATTTCTTTCTTCTTCACTCGCTCACTCACTCACTCACTCACTCACTCTTATCCTCACTCACTCACTCACTCACTCACTCACTCACTCACTCACTCACTCACTCACTCTTATCCTCACTCACTCACTCACTCACTCACTCACTCTTATCCTCACTCACTCACTCACTCACTCTTATCCTCACTCACTCACTCACTCACTCACTCACTCTTATCCTCACTCACTCACTCACTCTTATCCTCACTCACTCACACACTCACCCACTCTTATCCTCACTCACTCTTATCCTCACTCACTCACTCACTCACTCTTATCCTCACTCACTCTTATCCTCACTCACTCACTCACTCACTCATATCCTCACTCACTCTTATCCTCACTCACTCACTCACTCACTCTTATCCTCACTCTTATCCTCACTCACTCACTCACTCACTCACTCATATCCTCACTCACTCACTCACTCTTATCCTCACTCACTCACTCACTCACTCTTATCCTCACTCACTCACACACTCACCCACTCTTATCCTCACTCACTCTTATCCTCACTCACTCACTCACTCACTCACTCTTATCCTCACTCACTCTTATCCTCACTCACTCACTCACTCACTCACTCACTCACTCTTATCCTCACTCACTCACTCACTCACTCACTCACTCACTCACTCTTATCCTCACTCTTATCCTCACTCACTCACTCACTCACTCACTCACTCACTCACTCATATCATCACTCACTCACTCATATCCTCACTCACTCACTCACTCTTATCCTCACTCACTCACTCACTCACTCACACACTCACTCACTCTTATCCTCACTCACTCACTCACACACTCACTCACACACTCACTCACTCACACACACACTCTCACACACTCACTCACTCACACACTCACTCACTCTTATCCTCACTCACTCACTCACACACTCACTCACACACTCACTCACTCACACACACACTCTCACACACACTCACTCACTCACACACTCACTCACTCACTCTTATCCTCACTCACTCACTCACTCACTCACACACTCACTCACTCTTATCCTCACTCACTCACTCACACACTCACTCACACACTCACTCACTCACACACACACTCTCACACACACTCACTCACTCACACACTCACTCACTCACTCACTCTTATCCTCACTCACTCACTCACTCACTCATATCCTCACTCACACAATCACTCACTCACACACTCACTCACACACTCACTCACTCACTCACACACTCAATCACTCACTCACTCACTCACACACTCACTCACTCACTCACTCACTCACACACTCACTCACTCACACACTCACTCAATCACTCACTCACACACTCACTCACTCACACACACACACACTCAATCACTCACTCACTCACTCTTATATCCTCACTCACTCACTCATATTCTCACTCACTCACTCACTCACTTATATTCTCACTCACTCACTCACTCACTCAGTCACTCATATCCTCACTCACTCACTCACTCACTTATATTCTCACTCACTCACTCACTCACTCATATCCTCACTCACTCATATTCTCACTCACTCACTCACTCACTTATATTCTCACTCACTCACTCACTCACTCATATCCTCACTCACTCATATTCTCACTCACTCACTCACTCACTCACTTATATTCTCACTCACTCACTCACTCATATCCTCACTCACTCACTCACTCACTCTTATATTCTCACTCACTCACTCACTCACTCACTCTTATATTCTCACTCACTCACTCACTCACTCACTCACTCACTCACTCACTCACTCACTCAAACACTCACTCACTCACACACTCACTCACTCAATCACTCACACACTCACTCACTCACTCAATCACTCACTCACTTACTCATATCCTCACTCACTCATATCCTCACTCACTCACATCCTCACTCACTCACTCACACACTCACTCACTCACTCATATTCTCACTCACTCACTCACTCACTCATATTCTCACTCACTCACTCACTCATATTCTCACTCACTCACTCACTCACACACTCACTCACTCACACACTCACTCACTCACTCACTCACTCACTCACTCATATTCTCACTCACTCACTCACTCACTCATATTCTCACTCACTCACTCACTCACTCATATTCTCACTCACTCACTCACTCACTCACTCACTCACTCACTCACTCACTTACTCATATCCTCACTCACTCACTCACTCACTCACTCACTCACTTACTCATATCCTCACATCCTCACTCACTTACTCATATCCTCACTCACTCACATCCTCACTCACTCACTCACTCACACACTCACTCACTCACTCACTCATATTCTCACTCACTCACTCACTCACTCATATTCTCACTCACTCACTCACTCACTCATATTCTCACTCACTCACTCACTCACTCATATTCTCACTCACTCACTCACTCACACACTCACTCACTCACACACTCACTCACTCACTCACTCATATTCTCACTCACTCACTCACTCACTCATATTCTCACTCACTCACTCACTCATATTCTCAATCACTCACTCACTCACTCACTCACTCATATTCTCACTCACTCACTCACTCATATTCTCACTCACTCACTTACTCATATCCTCACTCACTCACTCACTCATATTCTCACTCACTCACTCATATTCTCACTCACTCACTCACTCACTCACTCATATTCTCACTCACTCACTCACTCATATTCTCACTCACTCACTCACTCATATTCTCACTCACTCACTCACTCACTCACTCATATTCTCACTCACTCACTCACTCACTCACTCACTGATATCCTCACTCACTGATATCCTCACTCACTCACTCACTCACTCATATTGTCACTCACTCACTCATATTGTCACTCACTCTTATATCCTCACTCACTCACTCACTCACTCACTCACTCACTCTTATATCCTCACTCACTCATATTCTCACTCACTCACTCACTCATATTCTCACTCACTCACTCACTCACTCACTCACTCACTCAAACACTCACCCACTCACTCACTCACTCACTCACACACTCACTCACTCAATCACTCACACACTCACTCAATCACTCACTCACTTACTCATATCCTCACTCACTCATATCCTCACTCACTCACATCCTCACTCACTCACTCACACACTCACTCACTCACTCACTCACTCACTCATATTCTCACTCACTCACTTACTCACTCACTCACTCACTCATATTCTCACTCACTCACTCACTCACTCACTCACTCACTCACTCACTCACTCACTCATATTCTCACTCACACACTCACTCACTCAAACACTCACTCACTCACACACTCACTCACTCACTCACTCACTCAGTCACTCACTCACTTACTCATATCCTCACTCACTCACTCATTCACTCACTCACTCACTCATATCCTCACTCACTCACTCATATCCTCACTCACTCACTCACTCACTCTTATCCTCACTCACTCACTCACACACTCACTCACTCTTATCCTCACTCACTCACTCACACACTCACTCACTCACACACTCACTCACTCACACACACACTCTCACACACACTCACTCACTCACACACTCACTCACTCACTCTTATCCTCACTCACTCACTCACTCACTCATATCCTCACTCACACACTCACTCACTCACACACTCACTCACACACTCACTCACTCACTCACTCACACACTCAATCACTCACTCACTCACTCACTCACTCACACACTCACTCACTCACTCACTCACTCACTCACTCACACACACACACACTCAATCACTCACTCACTCTTATATCCTCACTCACTCACTCACTCATATTCTCACTCACTCACTCACTCACTCACTCATATTCTCACTCACACACTCACTCACTCAAACACTCACTCACTCACACACTCACTCACTCACTCACTCACTCACTCACTCAATCACTCACTCACTTACTCATATCCTCACTCACTCACTCACTCACTCACTCATATTCTCACTCAATCACTCACTCATATTCTCACTCACTCACTCACTCACTCACTCATATTCTCACTCACTCACTCACTCACTCACTCATATTCTCACTCACTCACTCACTCATATTCTCACTCACTCACTTACTCATATCCTCACTCACTCACTCACTCACTCACTCACTCATATTCTCACTCAATCACTCACTCATATTCTCACTCACTCACTCACTCACTCACTCATATTCTCACTCACTCACTCACTCACTCACTCATATTCTCACTCACTCACTCACTCACTCATATTCTCACTCACTCACTCACTCATATTCTCACTCACTCACTCACTCACTCATATTCTCACTCACTCACTCACTCATATTCTCACTCACTCACTCACTCACTCATATTCTCACTCACTCACTCACTCACTCACTGATATCCTCACTCACTGATATCCTCACTCACTCACTCACTCACTCACTCACTCATATTCTCACTCACTCACTCATATTGTCACTCACTCTTATATCCTCACTCACTCACTCACTCACTCACTCACTCACTCACTCACTCTTATATCCTCACTCACTCACTCACTCATATTCTCACTCACTCACTCACTCATATTCTCACTCACTCACTCACTCACTCACTCTTATATCCTCACTCACTCACTCACTCACTCACTCACTCATATTCTCACTCACTCACTCACACACTCAATCACTCACTCACTCACTCATATTGTCACTCACTCTTATATTCTCACTCACTCACTCACTCACTCACTCATATTCTCACTCACTCACTCACTCACTCTTATATCCTCACTCACTCACTCACTCATATTCTCACTCACTCACTCTTATATTCTCACTCACTCACTCACTCACTCACTCACTCTTATATCCTCACTCACTCACTCACTCACTCATATTCTCACTCACTCACTCACTCACTCATATTCTCACTCACTCACTCACTCACTCACTCACATATCCTCACTCACTCACTCACTCATATTCTCACTCACTCACTCACTCACTCATATTCTCACTCACTCACTCATATTCTCACTCACTCACTCACTCACTCATATTCTCACTCACTCACTCTTATATTGTCACTCACTCTTATATTCTCACTCACTCACTCATATTGTCACTCACTCTTATATTCTCACTCACTCACTCACTCACTCACTCTTATATCCTCACTCACTCACTCACTCACTCACTCATATTCTCACTCACTCACTCACTCACATTCTCACTCACTCACTCACTCACTCACTCACTCACTCACATTCTCACTCACTCACTCACTCACTCTTATATCCTCACTCACTCACTCACTCATATTCTCACTCACTCACTCTTATATTCTCACTCACTCACTCACTCACTCACTCTTATATTCTCACTCACTCACTCACTCACTCACATTCTCACTCACTCACTCACTCACTCACATTCTCACTCACTCACATTCTCACTCACTCACTCACTCACTCACTCTTATATCCTCACTCACTCATATTCTCACTCACTCACTCACTCACTCATATTCTCACTCACTCACTCACTCACTCTTATATTCTCACTCACTCACTCACTCATATTCTCACTCAGTCACTCTTATATTCTCACTCACTCACTCACTCATATTCTCACTCACTCACTCTTATATCCTCACTCACTCACTCACTCACTCACTCACTCACTCACTCACTCACATTCTCACTCACTCACTCACTCTTATATCCTCACTCACTCACTCACTCACTCACTCATATTCTCACTCACTCACTCTTATATTCTCACTCACTCACTCTTATATTCTCACTCACTCATATTCTCACTCACTCACTCTTATATTCTCACTCACTCACTCACTCACTCACTCTTATATTCTCACTCACTCACTCACTCACTCACTCACTCACTCATATTCTCAGTCACTCACTCACTCACATTCTCACTCACTCACTCACTCACTCACTCACTCACTCACTCACATTCTCACTCACTCACTCACTCTTATATCCTCACTCATTCATATTCTCACTCACTCACTCATATTCTCACTCACTCACTTATATTCTCACTCACTCACTCACTCACTCACTCACTCACTCACTCACTCTTATATTCTCAATCAAACACTCACTCACTCACACACTCACTCACTCACTCACTCAATCACTCACTCAATCACTCACTCACTCACTCACTCACTCACATCCTCACTCACTCACTCACTCACTCACTCACTCATATTCTCACTCACTCACTCATATTCTCACTCACTCACTCACTCACTCACTCACTCACTCACTCACTCATATTCTCACTCACTCACTCACTCACTCACTCACTCATATTCTCACTCACTCACTCATATTCTCACACACTCACTCACTCATATTCTCACTCACTCACTCATATTCTCACTCACTCACTCACTGATATTCTCACTCACTCACTCACTCATTGTCACTCACTCATATCCTCACTCACTCACTCTTATATCCTCACTCACTCACTCACTCACTCACTCACTCACTCACTCACTCACTCACTCACTCACTCATATTGTCACTCACTCTTATATCCTCACTCACTCACTCACTCACTCACTCATTGTCACTCACTCTTATATCCTCACTCACTCACTCTTATATCCTCACTCACTCACTCACTCACATTCTCACTCACTCACTCACTCACTCACTCATATCCTCACTCACTCACTCACTCACTCACTCATATTCTCACTCACTCACTCTTATATCCTCACTCACTCACTCACTCACTCACTCACTCACTCACTCACTCACTCATATTCTCACTCACTCACTCACTCACTCACACACTCAATCACTCACTCACTCACTCACTCACTCACTCACTCTTATATTGTCACTCACTCTTATATTCTCACTCACTCACTCACTCATATTCTCACTCACTCACTCACTCTTATATTCTCACTCACTCACTCACTCACTCACTCATATTCTCACTCACTCACTCACTCACTCACACACTCACTCACTCACACACTCACTCACTCACTCACTCACACACTCACTCACTCACTCACTCACTCACTCACTCACTCACACACTCACTCACTCACTCACACACTCACTCACTCACTCACTCACTCACTCACTCACTCACTCACTCACTCATATTCTCACTCACTCACTCTTATATTGTCACTCACTCTTATATTCTCACTCACTCACTCACTCACTCACTCACTCATATTCTCACTCACTCAATCACTCACTCATATCCTCACTCACTCACTCACTCATATTCTCACTCACTCACTCTTATATTCTCACTCACTCACTCACTCATATTCTCACTCACTCACTCACTCACTCACTCACTCACTCACTCACTCACACACTCACTCACTCACACACTCACTCACTCAAACACTCACTCACTCACACACTCACTCACACACTCACTCACTCACACACTCACTCACTCACTCACTCACTCACTCACTCACTCACTCACTCATATTCTCACTCACTCACTCACTCACTCAAACACTCACTCACTCACACACTCACTCACTCACACACTCACTCACTCAAACACTCACTCACTCACACACTCACTCACTCACTCATATCCTCACTCACTCACTCACTCACTCACTCACACACTCACTCACTCACTCACTCACTCACTCAATCACTCACTCACTTACTCATATCCTCACACACTCACTCACTCTTATATCCTCACTCACTCACTCACTCACTCACTCACTCACTCACTCACTCATATTCTCACTCACTCACTCATATTCTCACTCACTCACTCACTCACTCACTCACTCACTCATATTCTCACTCACTCACTCATATTCTCACTCACTCACTGATATTCTCACTCACTCACTCACTCATATTCTCACTCACTCACTCACTCACTCACTGATATTCTCACTCACTCACTCACTCACTCATATTGTCACTCACTCTTATATTCTCACTCACTCACTCACTCACTCATATTCTCACTCACTCACTCAGTCACTCACTCACTCACTCATATTCTCACTCACTCACTCACTCACTGATATTCTCACTCACTCACTCACTCACTCACTCACTCACTCACTCACTCACTCACTCATATTGTCACTCACTCTTATATTCTCACTCACTCACTCACTCATATTCTCACTCACTCACTCACTCACTCATATTCTCACTCACTCACTCACTCACTGATATTCTCACTCACTCACTCACTCACTCACTCACTCACTCACTCATATTGTCACTCACTCTTATATTCTCACTCACTCACTCACTCATATTCTCACTCACTCACTCACTCACTCATATTCTCACTCACTCACTCACTCACTCACTCACTCACTCACTCACTCACTCACTCACTCACTCATATTGTCACTCACTCTTATATTCTCACTCACTCACTCACTCATATTCTCACTCACTCACTCACTGATATTCTCACTCACTCACTCACTCACTCACTCACTCACTCACTCACTCACTCACTCACTCATATTCTCACTCACTCACTCACTCACTCATATTCTCACTCACTCACTCACTCATATTCTCACTCACTCACTCACTGATATTCTCACTCACTCACTCACTCACTCACTCACTCACTCATATTGTCACTCACTCTTATATTCTCACTCACTCACTCACTCACTCATATTCTCACTCACTCACTCACTCACTCACTCATATTCTCACTCACTCACTCATATTCTCACTCACTCACTCACTGATATTCTCACTCACTCACTCACTGATATTCTCACTCACTCACTCACTCACTCACTCATATTGTCACTCACTCTTATATTCTCACTCACTCACTCACTCACTCACTCATATTCTCACTCACTCACTCACTCACTCACTCTTATATCCTCACTCACTCACTCTTATATTCTCACTCACTCACTCATATTCTCACTCACTCACTCACTCACTCACTCATATTCTCACTCACTCACTCACTCATATTCTCACTCACTCATATTCTCACTCACTCACTCACTCACTCTTATATCCTCACTCACTCACTCACTCACTCACTCACTCACTCACTCACTCACTCACTCACTCACTCACTCATATTGTCACTCACTCTTATATTCTCACTCACTCACTCACTCACTCACTCTTATATCCTCACTCACTCACTCACTCACTCATATTCTCACTCACTCACTCACTCACTCACTCACTCACATTCTCACTCACTCACTCACTCATATTCTCACTCACTCACTCTTATATCCTCACTCACTCACTCACTCACTCACTCACTCACTCACTCTTATATCCTCACTCACTCACTCACTCATATTCTCACTCACTCATATTCTCACTCACTCACTCACTCACTCACTCACTCACTCATATTCTCACTCACTCACTCATATTCTCACTCACTGATATTCTCACTCACTCACTCACTCACTCACTCACTCACTCACTCACTCACTCATATTCTCACTCACTCACTCACTCACTGATATTCTCACTCACTCACTCACTCACTCACTCATATTGTCACTCACTCTTATATTCTCACTCACTCACTCACTCATATTCTCACTCACTCACTCAGTCACTCACTCATATTCTCACTCACTCACTCACTCACTCACTGATATTCTCACTCACTCACTCACTCACTCACTCATATTCTCACTCACTCACTCACTCACTCACTGATATTCTCACTCACTCACTCACTCACTCACTCACTCATATTCTCACTCACTCACTCACTCACTCACTCACTGATATTCTCACTCACTCACTCACTCACTCACTCATATTGTCACTCACTCTTATATTCTCACTCACTCACTCACTCACTCACTCATATTCTCACTCACTCACTCACTCACTCATATTCTCACTCACTCACTCACTCACTGATATTCTCACTCACTCTTATATTCTCACTCACTCACTCACTCATATTCTCACTCACTCACTCACTCACTCACTCATATTCTCACTCACTCAGTCATATTCTCACTCACTCACTCATATTCTCACTCACTCACTCACTCACTCTTATATCCTCACTCACTCACTCACTCACTCATATTGTCACTCACTCTTATATTCTCACTCACTCACTCACTCACTCTTATATCCTCACTCACTCACTCACTCACTCATATTCTCACTCACTCACTCACTCACTCACTCACTCACTCATATTCTCACTCACTCACTCACTCATATTCTCACTCACTCACTCTTATATCCTCACTCACTCACTCACTCATATTCTCACTCACTCACTCACTCACTCACTCACACACTCACTCACTCACTCACTCACTCACTCAATCACTCACTCACTTACTCATATCCTCACTCACTCACTCACTCACTCACTCACTCTTATATCCTCACTCACTCACTCACTCACTCACTCACTCACTCACTCACTCACTCATATTCTCACTCACTCACTCATATTCTCACTCACTCACTCACTCACTCATATTCTCACTCACTCACTGATATTCTCACTCACTCACTCACTCACTCACTCATATTCTCACTCACTCACTCACTCACTGATATTCTCACTCACTCACTCACTCACTCACTCACTCACTCATATTGTCACTCACTCTTATATTCTCACTCACTCACTCACTCACTCACTCACTCATATTCTCACTCACTCACTCAGTCACTCACTCACTCACTCACTCACTCATATTCTCACTCACTCACTCACTCACTGATATTCTCACTCACTCACTCACTCACTCACTCACTCACTCATATTGTCACTCACTCTTATATTCTCACTCACTCACTCACTCACTCACTCATATTCTCACTCACTCACTCACTCATATTCTCACTCACTCACTCACTCACTCACTGATATTCTCACTCACTCACTCACTCACTCACTCATATTCTCACTCACTCACTCACTCATATTCTCACTCACTCACTCTTATATTCTCACTCACTCACTCACTCACTCATATTCTCACTCACTCACTCACTCACTCACTCACTCACTCACTCATATTCTCACTCACTCACTCACTCACTCATATTCTCACTCACTCACTCACTCACTCACTCATATTCTCACTCACTCACTCACTCACTCACTCACTCACTCACTCACTCACTCACTCACTTATATTCTCACTCACTCACTCACTCACTCACTCACTTATATTCTCACTCACTCACTCACTTATATTCTCACTCACTCACTCACTCACTCACTCATATTCTCACTCCCTCACTCACTCACTCTTATATTCTCACTCACTCACTCACTCACTCATATTCTCACTCACTCACTCACTTAGTTCCTGCATAGCTACCCCTGAGTTGTTGAACAATACTGTAAAGCGTAACTGTTCATGTTAGCAAAGCTAACCTTTTATTTTTCTGCCCGGATGTACCTGAAGACCCAGGAAGTGTAAGCATGACATTTTATTGTAACTGTTAACATAACTGCAGCTCCATGACCAGACATATTTCTGCATTTTTGACCTCAGAGCCGTGCATCTGGTAGCTATGAGGCTGTATTTTCTCTCTCATTATTTACTATGTTCACATTCCAGGTCATAGGAGTATTAGATGATGACACGACATGCTTACAAATGCAATACACTGCAGTGTAAATGCTTTTTAGGTTTTTTGAGTGTTACTGGAGAATAACATGAGGCATTCCTCCCGGTCCGTTTTTTTTTTTCTGATCAAGCCTTGCTTTGCATTCGTGTCTTTTTCTCACGTAACGTTTTCATGTCAGGAACGTGATGTTCCTTTGAGTGTGTTTGTATGTGTGTGTGTGTGTGTCTATCAGATTTACATAAATGAGTTCCCAGCATGCCTGCACCGCTGCCCAGGTGTAAGGCCATTTGCATATAGCAGTGTGATAGGGCTCCCCAGGGTCCCCTTAGCGCCTGCTGAGCGAGTAGGGCGTCGGTGGCGTTACAAATGAATTCAGTATTAAAATCAGATTCATGTGCATCCAGTTTCATGTACGGAGGCTAGAAAGCATTGACCGGTTAGACTTGAGATGAAAACGCTGCCGTATAACGAGGGCATGATTGGTAAATGCTAGGATAAATCACCTGACAAATCCATTATGCCGATTATATGTGGAGGAATATGTAAACGCTGCGGATCCATAATGAGTGTCATTGTACTTTAAATCAAATAGATAATGGTGAACACTTCGCTCTGCAGTTCATGCCCATCACTATGACTTGTTATGTCATTCTCATTTCCCCTTTACCTGATAAGAACATCGTATGCATGCGCTGGACATGGCTGCGGGCAGCACCGGTCTTACACATTACCAAACCGATCAGCTGCTCACCGCCACTGGCAGTGTGTGCTATCTCAGACAGCGAATAATACTGATAATACTGTATTCTCAGAACATAGCTCGATTCTGCGATACACAATATGAGTTCATGTGTATTAGGTTTGCTTATAAACTGCCAGTCAACAGTGGGGTTGCTAAAAAACCCTGTTAGATTATCCTTTATGTACAAGTACAAAAGTGTTTGTTTTATTTTTAAACAATCTTACAAAACAAATATAATTAAAATAGTATAATATTGTCTACAGAAAAAAGTATTTACCACTGAAAAGGAAAACAAATTTTAAATATTTAAACATTTAATCATTTCATTATTTTAAAAGTATATATTGAGTTTTAAGGTATATAATGAGTTTGCTTTATAACAGCCCAGTGTTCCTGGTTCGATCCTGAGCTTCCTTCAAGTTTTCCGGTTACCTCCAACTGTCCAAAAAATATATACTTAGGTTGATTACCTAAGTGTGAATGTGCCCCAAGGTGTGAATGTGTGGTGTTTGTGTATGTGTGTATGCTGACGTGATGAACAGGCATCCCATCGCGGGTGAATTCTCCCAACTCACGCCCACTATTCTCGGGAATACTGAGAACATCCATCTATTCTCCTGCCCTAAAGTGGACACCGTTATGGTTCAAAGCCTCATCATAGACATCACTCTCCTTGCACCATGAGAACGTCACGCCGCTACCGAGCTTTACTTTATACGTCGCTCCGCCTTTGTGTTCCACTGAGGACGTCATTCTGCATCCTTGCTCGGCTGAGGATGTCACTCCGCCTCTTTCTCCGCCTCCTCATCTCCTTTCTTTGCATAGGATGTCGTTCCCACCTCTGGCTCTCCACTGGGCATCAGTTCCCTAATGGCTTTGCGGTTGCTGTCAGTCCGCTCTCTGTCTCCGACATGGTAGCGTTGAACCCCTGGCTACGATACCCATCATCCATAGCACCTCACCTGATTGCACACCACAGCTGGATTCAGTGACCACGACATGCTATATGATCACACTCACAACAGCTGACATACAAAGCTTTCGTTCATGTTTCCTACTTCTGGTTTTGACCCATTAGCATCTATACCATGACATACTGTACTATCCAGTGGAAAATGCCGAAAGAACAGAAGCTTCTTAAACCTGGCAAGACTTGTTGTGTGTGTTTTTTTATGGCAATACACTGATGACTGATGTTCTGTTAAGACCCATATTGTTCAGAAACACTTCTGTCTGTCTATACCCGGGACATATGCGGCGTCTCACTAGGCATTATGTTACTACAGATGTAAAAAGAATCGTGCACTTTGTCATTTCACTGTCACATGCCGGTTTTCCATGGCATGCTGGCCACAGCTTTTGAAATCCTCGGAGGATAACCATTTAAATGTTTATCCTGATTCCTCTCTCAGGAAATGTAGAATCATTTCATAGATGTGCTCATTAGCAGACGTATTGTACCCAGCCGGTTCAAACAGCTGACTGTTCCCATATTGGCTTTGGGAGACGCCGAAGAGCTGAGCGTGCCAGCCTGATCCGGAGGTTGTAGCTGCGTGCCAGGCGGGATACCCCACGGAGCCGCTCCCAGATAGGGGCCGATAAGTGTCATTAAAGCCGACCGACCCATTATAACCCCCACAACCAGCATGGAAATATTCCGTAACGTAATTACATTGAGTTTATTAAGTAGCATGACATGATTTAGAAAGAAAACCTGAGAGCAGAGTGGCATATGCAGCATGGGAGACGGAAAAAGAGGCTGCTTGATTGCCCTGAGAGCGTCGAAACGACGAGTTATAGGCCGAGGCATTGATATTAACAACATCAGTCTCCGAGTGTGCGCCTCTAAGCTCGTGTTATTTGCTTAATATGTTCTGCTCGAAATCTGCATTGTCTGGGGCCATTCAAGTGCGCAGAAAAGAGAGATCAATATAATAGGTTTGGCGTCGAGCCAAAACGATCCTGACAATGTGAGAGTCGGGCTTTCGGAATCAGCCGCGCATATCCATGCATTTTTTTGGGGGACGAAGCAGAATGGGGGTGGGGGTGGAAAGGATGGAAGGAGGGAGGGAGAGGGATGAAAATAATTTGGTACGCAATGCCAGAATGCAGGAGGCACAATGCCCAGGTCTGATGGGATGGGTGCCACATGAGCTGGCAAATTGGCTCAGGCGATCAGACGCGCAGCTCCATTCAGGAGGCGAGATGAAAGTGAGCCAGGCTCGGTGATTTCCCTGAACTGATGAGCTCGCAGGGATAAAGCACGGCCGACGAAGACCTCAGAGAAAACTTTCCGCCGTACACACTGATGTTACCTCTGCAGCATGCCATGTTATCTTTTGCAGATGTTCCACCGATTCAAAATCAATCAAGTTCTCCCAGATTTCACTCATTTGTAGAAGTCTAAAGATTATCTGTGTTCTGTGTGATTAAGCAAATTCCTCTGTAACTCTTTTATTGTTTTTTTATGACATGACTGGGATAGTTTGAAAGGGTTCGTAATTGGCTTGTCACTGGAAACGAACAGATTGCCTGTTGAATTATTTTTAAATATTAATAAATAAATAAATAAATAAATAAATAAAAACAGAAATATGAACTGCAGCCTAATCTTAACTTGTAGTTCTTAATAATAATAATAATAATAATAATAATAATAATAATAATATAAAAAACTAATACTAGGCTATAGTAGTAGTGATTTTTATATAACCAGGATAAAAACTCACTGAGATAAAAAAATAAATTTTAAAATAGTGTGACCTGGCCAAGAAGGCAGCAAAAGACACAACAACAATTAATATGTCAAAAAATAAACAAAAAAACATTTTAAACATATAGTATATAAATCAAATATTGTAGAAATGTTCAGCATGGATATTAATAAATAAAGATAAGTGCCATGAATTTCTGTAGTCTTCCTGTAAGTTGGTCCACATTGTTGAGGCATCAAAGTTTTTTCCAGCTCGAACCAAACACAGCTGAGTAACGTCCTTTGGACAAAGACGGTAATATGTATTTTTTACGCAGATAATGGATGTATAAGTAGCTAACAAGCCACATATTGCTTTAGAAATAAAACAGTTCCAGTGCAGGGAGTGCAGGGATGGCAGTTCAGCCTTAACATAGAAAGAGCAGTGATGAGCTGTGATGGTCACAACCAGTTACATGACATAAGACACTAGGGAAAAGTGTGTCTAATTTATTTATTTATTTATTATTTATTGCTGTGTGGTGTGTGTGTGTAATCTATTAGCATAATCAAATATGTGCAAAAATGTTACAGACTATAAAACAGCAAATACTGTATTATATATACTATAGCATATAGTTATAATTGGCTATAAGTGTTATTAATATGATGTAAAACTGATGATGACGATGATGATGATGATGATGATGATGATGATAAAAAAGTATTAGGTTTAGAGGAAGACTTTAACATCTCCAGAAAATTAATGTAATTAAATCATTTATTCACTGATAATTGATTGAATGATTGAGATAAATTATTCTTGCTCTCCATCACTATACCGTTCTTAACAAGAAATTATTCTTACACTGAAACCTGTCCCTGGATTACGATGACTGATATTACTACTGAAGATGAAATAGCGTGAAAATTTTTTTTTTTTATTTGCTGGTTTCTATTAAATTAAACACCTATTTAAATCCCAGGTTAACTGCTGACCTTCCCAAAATTCTCACCCTGCTCTCTCCAATACTTCGATGTGGACTCCAGGGTAAGACAGCGATTAATCGGCACAGCGTGGGGGGTGGGGGGTTGTGTGTTGGGGGGTAAGTTCCAGACCATTGCGGCGCTCTGGGTGAATTTTCACTGGCGTGTTCAGGGGCCCTGTGGCCTCCTGGAGAGCAGCGGCGAACGCCATGGGAGGAGCAGATTAAAAATGACAATCACGGCATGTGTGTCGTTCCCCTCTGCAGGAAATGCAGGTGTCTTTGTTGAAATATGCTCACGCTACAAAAGGTTCTAATTATCTGCAGTTATTTTGTCAGTTGCTGGCGCAACGTGGCTCCCCCGCTTAGCTCATCTTCTGCCCTGCCTGCCGAATTTTACTCACTCCTTCCGCACGTTTTGTTGTAATCGAAAACGATTCAAATGCACTGAGTAGCTGCTTTACAGAACGTAGCGCCCTGTCTTTCTCAGACACACACACACACACAGAGTTGTTCATAGTTGCTGTGTCTTTAGCCTGGAGATGGGTGGCACTCTTGGTTGTAATTTTACGTTCATGCCCATGCACAGATGAACAGGGAAACATAAAAACAATGATGCATGGATACACCATGCCATATATTACACAAGACACTTTTAACAGGAGTGGAAAGCTTTCTTTGCTTTGGATCGCTCAAGCAAACTGAATTTTATCACAGTCCTAAAACTGTGAAGTCTTGTGTCCCTGTCCTACTTTATTTCCTGTCTAAAACAAATAAAAGATAAAGCTAGAAGATAGATAGAGAGGTATAGTTAATTTTGTATTCATTCCGCAAACATTTTCAGCTAGAAGTAAGAAAGTATCCAACCCTAATCACGGAATTGTTCAGGTCACTAAAGTCTCTCTTCGGGTCTGGTAAGCATTTGCTTAGCTAAAACCTAAACCAAAAAGGTGACAGGACAAAGATCAACATTAAAGATGAATTAGAGTTGGCATCACACTGGACACTCAAGATGATTACACGTTTACGTTTTCTCAGAAGCTTTAACTGGATAAGTGCTCTACCTACAGCTGTAATAATTTGCTTTACCTTAAATAGAGCTCCTCAAGGTTTTTCTGAGATAGCTTTTAGCATTTAGACATTAGGCACTGTTATCCAGTAAGTGTGCTGAATCTTTGTTAAAACGAATACACTGGTCAGGCATAACATTATGACCGAGGTGAAGTGAATAACACTGATTATCTCCTCATCATGGCACCTGTTAGTGGGTGGGATATATTAGAGTCAGCAAGTGAACATTTGTCCTCAAAGTTGATGTGTTAGAAGCAGGAAAAATGGACAAGCATAAGGATTTGAGCAAGAATGCCCAAATTGTGATGGCTAGACCACTGGATCAGAGCATCTCCAAAACTGCAGCTCTTGTGGGGTGTTCCCAGTCTGCAGTGGTCAGTATCTATCAAAAGTATCATTTAAATCCTGTAAGTATCCTTTCAATACAGGACACAAAGGATCTGCTGCTAACTTCTCTGTGCCAGATACGACAGCACACCTTCAGGGATCTAGTGGAGTCCATGCCTCGACGGGTCAGGGCTGATTTGGCAGCAAATGGGGGACCAACACGATATTAGGCAGGTGGTCATAATGTTATGCCTGATTGGTGTAAATAAATAAACTAGAATAAGTAGGTTATAAAAAGGCTAAAACCTTAGTGTTAGTGCGAGAATACTTTTTTAATTAAGTGCTGATTTATATTGTTTTTGTTTACATGTCTGGCAAAGAGTCTGGAATCGAGACAGACAGGTGGAGTCGAGGCTTGACACAGGGGAACCCTCAGGGAGGTTCAGGTCGAGCCGCGCCTGCATGAGGCTCAGCTTCCTGAAACCTTTCTATTTAGAATCTTTAAAAGAAAGCCCTGAGACGCCGGGTTCGAGATAGATGCTGTAACTGTTCTCTCAGAGAGACGGACTGAAGAAATGTTTCCACTGTTAGATGGAGACTGTAGTAATATACTGTAAAAAAATAGAATTCAATTTAACATTGATTTAAATTTCTAATTAATTCCTGTTTTAAATCTCCTATTATTATATATTATTAACAATACTAATTCAAATCAAGGAGGCATTTCTCTCTCTCTCTCTCTCTCTCTCTCTCTCGCTCTCTCTCTCTCGCTCTCTCTTGTTATCTTCCTCTTTCTTTCTTTCTTTCTTTCTTTCTTTCTTTCTTTCTTTCTTTCTTTCTTTCTTTCTTTCTGTCTCTCTCTCTCTCTCTCTCTCTCTCTCTTGCTCTCTCTCTCTCTCTCTCTCTCTCTCTCTCTCTCTCTCTCTCTCTCTCTCTCTCTCTCTCTCTCTCTTTCTCTCTCTCTTTCTTTCTTTCTTTCTTTCTTTCTTTCTCTCTCTCTCTCTCTCTCTCTCTCTCTCGTTTTCTTTCTTTCTTTCTTTCTTTCTTTCTTTCTTTCTTTCTTTCTTTCTTTCTTTCTTTCTTTCTTTCTTTCTTTCTTTCTTTCTCTCTCTCTCTCTCTCTCTCTCTCTCTCTCTCTCTCTCTCTCTCTGGTCTCAGCTTCCTCAATTACACCTGGAGATATATGAAAAATGAAAACAGCATCCCTCTATCTTACATTTGATCAATTTGTTTAAATGTACTGGATCCCCAATCAGTTTCTCTATGATCTTCTTGGTCACCTGAGCTGTGTGGAAGAAGATGACAGCTGAGAGGAATACTGAGGGAGGCGCAGCTCAGACGATATCAAATCAGTTATATAGTGTCTGCAAACAGGTTATTAGAGAGCATCTATACCTGGTACAGGAGGAGAGACGTAAACATTCCACATGGTAAAAAACCAACGCACACCTTACACTAAGCGTCCTGTTGCTATGAATTACGTTTCTTTGTTGCTTCATTTTGTCCTAACAGTATGCCAACTGTAGCTCTCAAGTGATGAAAAGCGCTCATGGAAAGAAAAAGAAGAAGAAGAAGGAGAAAAAAAAAACCTCAGCGAATATATCAATATCAAGGCACATTTAAATGACTGTTATTTTCTCTGCTTACACACACAGCGCTGCTGTAATCATTTACATCTATGCGTTTGTCAGAAGCGCACACTCGACAAGTGCAGCACAACTCACACCAAGTGCAGAGCTGATAGAGGAACGCTACAGTTACTGAAAAAACAAAATCAAACATACACAATTTTCCATCATGACCTGACACAGTAATCTCAACTAAAATCCTGCCCATAAATATATCATTTTAATTAAGAAAATCTTGTAAAACAAACAAACAAACAAACAAACAAACAAACCAGAAAAAACAGACAAAGATCTATCTATCTATCTATCTATCTATCTATCTATCTATCTATCTATCTATCTATCTATCTATCTATCTATCTATCTGTCTGTCTGTCTGTCTGTCTGTCTGTCTGTCTGTCTGTCTGTCTGTCTGTCTATCTATCTATCTATCTATCTATCTATCTATCTATCTATCTATCTATCTATCAAATATATACGATTATTATAAGTAGTTAAATATGCCTAGAAATCAAGTTTTACTCTTATAATAAGAAACAGTAGACAGATTTGACGAGGCTCAAGATGTTTTAACTTGCTAAGGTAATTTTCTTATTGTCTATCAGTCTGTCTGTATGTCTGTCTATCTGCTTGTCTATCTATCTGTCTGTCTGTATATCTGTCTATCTATCAGTCAGTCTGCCTTTTTGTCTATCTATCTATCTATCTATCTATCTATCTATCTATCTATCTATCTATCTATCTATCTATCTATCTATCTATCTATCTATCTATCTATCTATCTATCTATCTATCTATCTATAAATACACTTTTCTCTTATTCACTCCTTCCCCTCAAAAGCTATTATATGGTTTGATTTATTGGAATAAATCTGGGTTTGTCACCTCAGTACTAAACACAACCAAAAAACCCCAGACATATTTAAATAAAAAATTCACTATTCAAATAAAATATATTACTTTAATAATATATTTCCTGTCTCAGACTTTTGGCGCTCACACCTAGAGGGTGGAATGATACCAAAATACATTACAAGTGATTCCAGGTTCCCAAGATGGCTGTTGTTACGTTACAGCGTTCAGCAACATAGAGACGTTTATTCATGTTTCTGATGTAGATGATAAGAAGTCACATTGTGTCTTAAAGCATGCCAGCATGTCTGAGTGATGTGTCTGACGAAGAAGATGTTTAATTAAAGGGATAGAAATAAAAAAAAAAGATTGTCTGTATTTGGTGTAAATTTGTGTAAACAATCAGACGAATGCTGATTTGTTTTTGTAACAAATTTTAAGTTGGCTATATAGTCTTTCTTTCTCTCCCTCGCTCTCTCTCTCTCTCTCTCTCTCTCTCTCTCTCTCTCTCTCCCCCTGTTACTCTATAGAAAAGGTCCAGTCAGGTGTATCTAAGGTTCTTCATGTACCGAGGAGTGTGTTTGTGTTTGAGAGGATGAGATGTGGCCCATTGGGGGCGCTGCAATACACACTTTAACTGTCTCACACCTCTCACTACACTGTCTTTTCAGTTTGTACAGTACTGATGAGCCTCAAACACACCTGCACACACATGCTCACACACACACACACACACACACACACACACACACATATTCATAAGTTCATCTCCTTGTTTTTCTCAAGCAATATCCAATTTTACCCCATTGCCACGGTGAGCATTTACTTTCTTTACATTTGCAAAATATACATTAAAAATATGAATCCAGATTTTGGTCTGCTTACTGAAATCATATATATATATATATATATAGTAGGAAAATATGTCTATAATAATATAGTGTGTTTACTTTATGTTGAGATATTATGGAGCTTGCTTTCTCTGTGATTTGAAGTTCACTATTTATGTCTTTTATTTATTTATTTTTTTTAAATTAACTAATTAATTTATTTATTAATTTTTAAACAAATTCTTTTAATTAATTATTATTTTTTTTAACAGCTAATCATTATTACTGTGCTTCAGTAAATTCAGTGCATTACATTTGACGTCATTAGCACTTGATTAGTCATATTTCTAGTAAGTTCTTCTGCCTTTGCTATATTTCAGGTACACACTGCCATTGTGAAAATGTATATTCTTAATTAAACTCCTCTACTCCAGGCTGAGTAGAGTTCATTTTCCTCCCGAAGTTACATCCTGAAAATGGCCAGCTTGATCAATCTGAATGGAAAGTTTTATTATGGTTATTATTATTATTATTTAAAAAAAAAAAAGAAGAAAAAAGTTGAAACTTTTATATTACACCTCAAGTTTGAGATAGATGTATTTAATGAAATATGAATGCCAAGAGAGCAAGAGGACGGAGAGACTGGAAGCAGAGATGGAGTTCAAGAGGTTAAGAACAAACAGAGGAAAAGTGGAAAGAAAGAAAGAAAGAAAGAAAGAAAGAAAGAAAGAAAGAAAGAAAGAAAGAAAGAAAGAAAGAAAGAAAGAAAGAAAGAAAGAAAGAAAGAAAAATAATAAAAAATTTACTCTGAAACCTCAGGAAATTGTAAACGTCAATATTTAATTGGACAGAATTGAATAAAATCAATAAAAATCTTAAAGAAAAGTTATCAAAAAAAAAAAAAAAAAGGCATCATAGGTGGAAGATCAACCAGAATAACTAAATAAAGAGAAGGAAATGAATCCTTAAAAATCATTAATGCACCATCTTTTCTATGCCACATCCCTCAATCTTTCTGCATCTCAAGAATTATGGTTTTAATATTCATAACTTAAGAGAGTGAGGAATGAACGTGGCGTTTCAAAGGTTCAGAAAAAGGCAGGTGAAGTCGATCAACTGAAAGGAAATCTACACAATTAGAAAGGAGAGACAGCGACGAGACAGAAAATAAAAACAAATTTGGGACTCACAAAGGATTTCTAAGCTCAGCAAACGGCAGCCCTAAACATTAACGCTGTGAGGACATTAAGCCGAGGCGTTTAGACGCTCAGGCCAAGACGAGGGTGATAACGGTGCAGGCTGTTTGCTGTTTACCACACAGCAGTGTGAGGAGCCGCCGAGCTCCTGCCTTATTTAACATCAGAACGAGGACGTGATGGCTGTGCCTCCAGCAGAGTGCTCTCTCTTTCCTAGCATTTGATCTCATATTGTAATCCCAGGTTTTTTGAATAATTTATGGGAGATGGCGTCTCGTTAAACACTAATTTATACACGTCTCTGTGAGTAGAGTCCGGAGAGGTGCAGACACAATACAGCAGAATTCCATAATAATAATAATAATAATAATAATAATAATAATAATAATAATAATAATAGGCTTTAAGCAACAGAATTCAGCTCTGCTGTAATGTAATAATTGTACTTGTGGTTTGAGTTATAATGAGCTATATTTAGAGAGCAGCTGCGTAAGAGCGTACATGTGTTTTTGTGTATTAACTCAACGCTCACGGCAGATACAGTAATTCCAAAACTCACAGATTTACTGACACATTTCTCCTGCAATAAATACAGTAGTCTTTTTTACGGCTCGGCATACGACTTCTTCGGATTTCGGCTTGCATTTGCATATTAGTTGGGATACACAGCATACAACACTTTCCACCGAGGCGACGTGTGTATCATAAGCCAGAAATGAATTCATTCATCATGTTGTAATGCACTCATAAAGCGTTACAGGCTTTATTACAGTCAGAGGTGTTATAATTCATTTATAAACATCACTGGACACCCGGATGTATTTGTAACATGTTATAAATGGATTATAAGCTTAGTATAAGAAAATATTATTATTTTTTAGAAAAACATTAGTAATGAGTATGAGGCTTTTTAATTCTACAAACAGTGTTTATAGTAATATATCTTTAATATAAATTCAAGCTGGGTTTGCTTTGTGTATTATGTTCACATTAGATTATTTGACAGACGTATCATATCATAAATATATAATAATTGATAAGTTGCAAAATCAACAGCGTTTTTATTCCTCGTGACAGACACAGCTCTAAATACGTAACGTGATCATCTTTATTTATGAAAGAAAAAATAATCTAGTGCATAACTCACTGTACACTGTGGCTCAGTTTCTTTGCTGCTGCAGATAAACATCAGTTCTGATGCAGCGTGTTAACAAAATATATAATAAATCTCCCTCTCAGTTGTAATTATACATAGTTATATCAATACGAATAACCGTCTCTAAATACATAATTTCCTGATAATTATGTATCCATAAAGTTAACACTTCATTTCCAGCGATTCACATTTATTTGTCAAGATGATTTGGAGGAGAAGTTTCCTAAACATTAAAAAATAAATTGTATGCCATGTCTCCTCACTTCAGTGCCTGTATTTTATTTTTATTATCATTATTGTTATTATTTGAGATTCATAAAGAATCCAGGAATTATATAATTTATAAAAAAAAAAAAAAATAGAAAAAAGAAAAATAGAAAAGCACACCCAGCTGAATGAACTCATCTTGTTTTATAATGATGCCACACTTACACAGACTTCTCATTAAATAACATTAGCGAGATCACAAAAGCACACAACGATGCGCATACAAATGCAGCACATCATAAACACCTAAAACTGAAGGATTTACATTTTGCACTCAACATCCAGGGCTGAGAGGGAGAGAGAGAGAGAGAGAGAGAGAGAAAGAGAAAGAGAAAGAGAAAGAGAGAGAGAGAGAAAGCTCTTGATGACTTTTCACAGCTTTAGATTTGAGTCGATGCTGCCATGCACGGGGGTTTTACTCATGCGCTTTGTTAGCTCTTTGCTAACTCTTTGCAACAGCACATGCCGTCAAAGAAAAACTCTTCCGAAATGTTTCTTCAGCCTTGAAAAATGATGAGATTATGTGCAGGGTAAAAAAGAAAAAGAAAAAGAAAAGAAAAGACAGATAGCGTTCATGTTTAAATTTCACACACAGGCCAAAAGAAGAAGAAGAAAGAAAAAAAAACTAGGAAAGATCTTTGTTGGAAATGTCCCGCTAAGTTGCACAAAAATCAAGAGTAAGATCGAAAAATAATGAAATCTAGATTAGCATTTTGATACAGGCTGTTCTTGCACATCATTTTTGCTTCAAAGAAGGGAAAGATAAATGATGGTGCCATTAAAAGTGAACTAATTAAGGAATGCTTCTTTTAAAAACTCATTAACGGCCATCTCATTTACATAATGATGCATATTAATTAAGTTTTAATGAATCCGAGCTTCAATCAAGTCACTTTTTGGCGGCGGAACAATTTTGACGAATGAAAAAAAAAAAAGAAAAGGAAAAGGGAAGGCGACAACAATGCTCTGAAATCTGTTTTTCATGTCAAATAACGGCGAAGATATCTTCGTTTCTCGAAAAACACGACATTCACGTCTTGTTTGTTGTCGTCCTTTCTAAGATATTGTACAAAGCTGCATGTTAATTACTCAAAGGGAAACATGTTCAAGGCCATACAGAAGCTCCTGTGGGAACATACATACAGTATAGTGTGCACGTGTGTGTGTGTGTGTGTGATTGTGAACATGTGTGCAAAAAAATAAGTGTGTGATTCTTACACTAATGTTATATAATATGAGGAAAGAGGTTTGGGTGTGTGAATTCATTAAGAGGAGAAAAAAACCCCATTTAATTACATTGACATCTATAATCCTAAACCTTCAGCTGGTGTGATGTTATGATTAGTACTACTTATATCATTTTATTAGAGCTGCTATTTAACTGCTATTTACTTCTATCGTTTTATTAGAACTGATATTTAAAGAATGTTTTGAGTTAGAGACACACACACACACACAATATCATTTTCTCTTCAAGCCTTTTTTGATGGTTAGAAGAAAGTTCTCTGTGTTAATCTAGAACCTAGAACCCTGGAATCTAAGGTTTGTCCATCTCAGGGAACTTGTAAGCATCAGATGGTTTCCCTTTCAATGAGGGTTCTAAGTAGAACTCTTTTAGAAAATGGAACCTGTCCAAAGCTTAATGTCCAGGGTGTGTCTTTTGTGTGTGTGAGTATGTGTGTGTGTGTGTTTTGATAATGAAAAGACTCTAAATGTGGAAACATCAGCCTTTTGCCTAATTTGGAGTCATTTTATTCTAATATGAAATATCTTTGGGGGACAAAAATGGTAATAAGTCCATAATATAAATATTTCAAAACAATATAGGTGGGGCTAGATTTACATGTTTAATTAGCGTATACATTAGCACGCTCTCTCTCTCTCTCTCTCTCTCTCTCTCTCTCTCTCTCACTCTCTCGCTCTCTTTATCTCTCTCTTTCTCTTTCTATATATATATATACACTACCAGTCAAAAGTTTGGACACACCTTTTAATTCAATGGTTTTTGTTTAGGGATTTATTTTCTACATTGTAGAACAATACTGGAGATTTCAAAACTATGAAATAACACACATGGACTTAAGTGATCCATATGTAACAACAACAAAAAACAGTCAGTTGTTATTTTAAGACACGAAGGTCAGGTGTTCTGGAATAGTTCTGTTGCAAGAACAGTATTGTCAAGTGCATTTGCAAAACCCATCAAGCACCATGATGAAACTGGCTCACATGAAGACCATCCCAGTAAAGCAAGACCAAAACTGACCTCTGCTGCAGAGGAGAAGTTCATTTAGAGTTACCAGCCTCAGAAATCACCAATAACAGCACCTCAGATTAGAGGCGTTATGAAGGCTTTACAGAGCGTCAGTAGCAGACATATCTCAATATCAACTGTTCAAACGACATTATTGTGGATTTCGGCCGCCTTCAGCATTGTTTTCCAATGTAGAAAGAAATAAACATCAGGAAAGACCATGGAATTAGAAGATGTGTCCAAACTTTTGACTGGTATATATATATATATATATATATATATATATATATATATATAGTGGAATATATTAGACAGCATGTGAAGACTCTTGAAGTTGATGTGTTGGAATCAGAAAAAATGGGCAAGTGTAAGGATGAGCTAAATGACTAAGCTAGATGACTGGATCAGAACATCTCCAAAACTGCAGCTCTTTCATGGTATGCAATGGTTTTGCAGGGGTACGAACCAAATGTGATCCAAAGAAGGACAACCAGTGAACCAGCAACAGGGTCAGGGGCACACAAGATGCTCAGTGATGAACAAATTGCTGCTAAAGTTCATGCTGTGTATGATAGAAAGGCTCTCTCTCTCCCTCCCGCCCTCTCTCTCTCTCTCTCTCTCTCTCTCTCTCTCTCTCTCTCTCTCTCTCTCTCTCCCTCTCTCTCTCTCTCTCTCTCTCTCTATATATATATATATATATATATGTTGCTATATGTTGCTGATCAGCATCTCATCTAATGACATGTCTTTTTGTCTTTTGTCACAACCTTGACATCACTGTTCACTCCTGCGCATCTCAGCATCTACTCATCTACTCGGTGGGTTAGGGGTCAGTGACAAGCGTGTAAATGAAACGGCGAAACAGATGCTTGTTAATTAGGAAAAATGTGACTGACACGATTTGATGAGCGCGGCTACATTCGTCCCGTGCCACACAGCAGCTGTTGTCACACGCGCCATGCTGTGGGCTCCTTTTTCCCAGAATCCCACTGGGTCGCTGTGCCCTGCCAGGCTCGAGCCGTGCCAAAAGCAGGCTGCATGCAAACACTGAGTACTCCTCCTCTCTCACCTTCAACACCAAACTCCTTCCCTTTCTAACGTGTAGAAGTGGCTTCCTGTCTCTCTCTCTCTCTCTCTCTCTCAATCTCTTTCTGTCTCTCTCTGTGTGTGTGTTCACACTTTGCTGTATAACTGTGTGATTTTGCTTGTTTTTTTTCAGCGTGCCTTTTTTTAGCTAAAAATTAAAAAAAAAAAAAAAAAATCGGTGACAGTTCTTCATTTTCATCTCTCATACACAAGTAGATGATGTTCTTGTCTTTTTCAGGGACACTTTATCAGATTCTATTGTTTTGATTGTTCAGTAAGGATGAAGTTATGCATTATGCTTATCCTTAATTTTAAGTTTTTAGTCTTTTTCAAACCAGAATGTTCTGTAAGGCCTACAAATGCAAATGCAGGCTGAAAAAAAAAAAAATGAGAGAAAAGAAAACGGGGCCTTGCTATTTTATATATTCAGTTCTGCAACAATGGAAACTTTCTTTAAAAGGGAAAAATAATCAAATGGAGGAAGTAAGCATCACAGGTAGAGCCGTATCTGGGGGCTCTACCGTACAGATGCTCCTCGCTTGCCTTCTTTGAAGCATTTAAATAGGGCATGTGTGTATTTCAGTCCGGCATCCCCCCTCCTACACCTGGGACTTAAGGTGTTTCAACAATAGTGTTTGGCACTGAGAGAGAGAGAGAGAGAGAGAGAGAGAAACCAGAACCACTTTTCTGTTCTGCTCAAATCCCACCAGAGCACACTAAAGGTATCAAAACAAAGAAAAAAAACAGAGAGAGAGAGAGAGAGAGAGAGAGAGGGAAATAAACCCAAACGCTTGCCTGATGAATAATTTGAATGAGGAAATGAAGCAGTATGAAGTAGACACTAGGAAAAGGATAAGACCGGATACAATTAGGTCAGCATACACAATGCACAGCTTATCTCTTGCTGTATAAGCTCTTTCTCCTATCTTATGAGCAGTTAAATCTCAGATACACTATATATTTCCTCTGGCACAGTCTGATTGCCCATGAGTTCAATTCTGATCATGGTTGGGGAGATGATATAGTATGGAACAAATAATATTCCCAGTTCTAAGCATCACTTCTGTCAGTTAGTGATAAATAAGGGCTTGAGATGGAGGATAGCTGGGTAAGCAAGTCTCATGCTAACTGATCTTTGCTGAGTTTCCCATCAGCATGGCAAAGTTAAGATCATGTGAGAGAGAGAGAGAGAGAGAGAGAGAGACAGAGAGAGAGAGTGTGTTCTATATTATCCTCGCTCTACCATTTTATGATGATTTTTGTGCTGTGATGCTTTTGGGTAACTCGACAGGTTTAAAAAAGGTTAGACTGTGATACATAAGGAGGAAAACATGACAGGGAGAGCTGTTCGAGCAAAATAATCAATGACAGCAAGCAATGATGTGGCCTGACACAGAGCAGAGTGACTCTCAATAGCCCCAAAGTTGATTCATTTCAATTTTGGATTTTCGTAAGTTTATTACTTTTATACTACATCAAAATTAATCACTGATTAAAGATGAATCAATCAGGTTTAAATGTATTATTCAACACTGCATCATGCTTCCTGTCCTTTTTATAGTTTTGTGGGACATCTGTGAATCTGTGCCTCCCTCATCATGTCGTTCCGGCTTCTGGTTTTTTTTTTTTTTTCCCCGTCTCTTGCAGTGAATAAGACAAAAACTTGTCATATTATAAAACCCCTTTAAAAAAGTAGAGTATCATGTCAGAAAGCCTAAAGTTACATTTACTTTAAGTTACTTTTACTCCTCTGACTTTTGATCGGTGCTGAGAATGAGGACTCCTTCCATAAATAATTGATAATAATGTAATAATTAAATAATAAAAATAAAAAATAAACATGCCCTCACAGAGAATTTCACCCTATCAAAAAGTTATACATTTTTAAAAAAATCAGATCATCTAGATTGTCAGGATAGAGAAATGTTCATTTGTCAAACGTTCATTGAACATTTGGCATGAAGACATAAATAAATGATGTTAAATCTATAATGAAATTACACTTTAAGTTGCTTAAAAGCTCTTGGTTACACAACTCCACTGACTATATACTGTTGTCGAAAGAAATGATTTATAATCACACACTCTGATGTCACCGAGATGAGGATGAGGTTTTGAGTCTCTCCAGGTTTCTACCTCGTATCGTCTCAGGGAGTTTTTTCCTTGCCACTGTTGCCTCTGGCTTGGGGACCAATCCGAATCAAGGATTCAAGATTGCTCTGGAATAACACATAAATAATGTTCTTCAAATGTTCCCACTTTAACCAAAACCAACATAATGGTTTGTACTAAAATGTTGAACTAAAACGAAAATTGGAAATATGTGCAAGGTTTTAGATGGAACAGAAACTCAATGTTCAATATCTTTAATTAATATTCAAGATTCTGGGCCATGTTAACTGCTTTGTACAAAAAAAAAAAAGTCAGATATCCTCCATGTCTAATCTCTCGTTTTGTAGCACGTGTTCAGACGACGCTCGGATGGATTCGATCGGAAGTTTTTGCACAAACTTGTTGAGTCCATGAGGCTCGAGTGCACAAAAAAGAGGACGAACAAAGTCTCTGGAAGTCACGTAAATATATCACAGATTCTACTTTTCACTCAGGGTGTTGCCATTAAGATCATTTGTACTGAAAAGTGTTGAATGTTGTTCTATTCAATTAAAACAGAATGTAAAATAGAAACATTTTCATTAGTGTTTCTCAGACTTTTGGGCCATAACTGTATATTAACATCTAGATAACAGATGAGAGGAATCAAATGTTCCTAAAAATAATAATCAAAAAACATTCTGATAATCTAATGTTTTTATCTGAATGCACTTTTCCATTCAGAAAATTTTCCTTTTAGAGACCCTTTTAGCTAAAACTGTTAACCATTGCTTGGTTAATAGCCCTTAGCATTAACAAGTTCTGTTCTAAATTGGCATGGCTAAAAAAAAAAAAGGGGTTCAATCTACATTTCTTTTCCTAAGTAGAAACCATTTACCCAGCTCAGATCTGTTAATTATCCAAAGAACCCTTGAGGAAACACTTTTTATTATATATACCCAAAGAATATTTAGCAACTGTGAAATAGTTTAGGACTTTTAGGGAGAAATAGTGTTTTTAGATCAGAAAGATCAAAGTTAAGACTTTCCAAAGAAGCACTGAGGAGCCCTGAAGTGTGGCTCAGCAGCTCACTGACCTGAAGGTGGTAAGTTCCAACCCCAGGGCTGTCTAAGAGCCATTACTGGAGTTCTGTACTCAGGTTTGAACTCTCACGCTCTTAGAAAAAGGTATGATGCAGAACACTTACGGCTTCTATGAAGGCTTTTTGAAGGTTGTGTGTATAACCTTACATACGAGTGCTTCTCTATTAGAAAAGGATCTTCAGCTAGACCTGTTTAAAGATACTGAAAACCCATAGCTATCAATTCTAAGAACTTGCTTATAAGGCCAACAAATGCTAAATTAGACAATGAAGTCAGATATAAATGAAGATCTGAGGCGTCTATCTAACACGGTACATGATAGAAGCTCTCGTCTGCTGGTCCATCTCAGTTTCCGTATCAAGTCGATCTCTCTGCTCAGAGCTGTGTGGGGGAAAAGTTGGAGGCGAATAAAACTTTTCCAAATTGTCAGTTCCCTGACACAAAGACAGAAAGAAGCAAGTCAACAAAGAGTCTCTACGTATCGAAAGCCCCAAACAGGAAGCAGGGCCTCATCTTGAGATTGCAGTGGCACATCTCCAGGTGACAAATATGTCAGCGTCGAAAAACCCCATAGCACAATTATGCCACCATCGCTCTGAGAGTGGGCGATAGAGGGAGGGAGAGAAAGAAAAAGAGAAAGGGAAAGTGAGAGGGGCGCCGCTTTGGTATGAGAAAGTCATCACAGCCCATGGCTTACGCTGAGAGACAGCCCAAGGGATGCAGCACACTCGTATAACAAAGCTTTCCTCCATTTTGAATACGGCTGAGAGCGTTCCAGCTAAATCTGCCGGGCGCGCTGATCCCTTGGCGGCTGCGACTTCCTCAGGGACCTCATAAAAAGACATTCATTACGGGCAATGTTTGCACATATAATGGGCTTCTTGGGGGGAGAAATGAACAGGACCGGGCTCAATGAATTTAGTGCTAAACACACTCCAATAACAATCTGTTTCATTTATGTTGGTAATGATTATATGTGCAATATATTAGGAATATTTGAATCTAGTTACACCAAATCACCGCCGTAGTGCCGGTTTGTTTTAGTGTACTGTGATTAACAATAAGAACGCAGCGTCTGAGACACTGGAGAGAGCAAGCGGCGAGAACCGGAGCGTGTGTTCATCTGCAACTAGGTCAAACCAGCAAAGGAACAAAACACAACAGACCAAGAGTTTGTAGAAATCATTACACGAAAACAAACTTGTCACTCACTTGACATTCTGTTTTGCCTCCAAAGCAAAGTATAAGGGGAAAAAAAAACAAAAAAAAAAAAAGCAGAATCTCCATTGCAAATCAGCAGCATAGTTGTGAAGTTGGCTGTTTGAAATGCACATCAAATCAGCAGAAAAAGCCGGCGCGTACCTTGTCACTGACATCTGGGGACATATGAAGTTGCGAGGCTTTGTTTTCAGCTTGGCGTGGGGGTGGGAATGGTGGTGGTGGTGGTGGTAGAGGTGGGGGGGGGGGAGTCTGGAGACATTCATAAAAAATACATACGACTTTTAACTTCTAAAAGAGCATACACAAATCCGTGCATTGCTAGAAGGACAGGGAGAAGGTTACTGGGAAACATTTTGCAGAAATGAAAAAAAAAGCTTATAATCTAAGTAAAACAGGATGTTCTGTATAAAATGATGTCCGTTTATGAAGCCACGGTTCACCTTTACGGAGATCTGTAGAGCTCGCTAGGACTTTGACTATCTGTTTCTCAATGGTTCAGAGATTTATAGATAACTTACAGAGCTATGAGGTATGTCTCAATGAAATATTATTTATTTATTTATTCGGCTTCAGGGTGGCGGTGGATCCGGAGACTATCGATATAGGGAATATAGCATGGATGAGATTCCCATTCATTGCAGGGCAACACACACACACACACACACACAGACACACACACACACACTAAGGGGGATGTAACATATCCGATGCACCTACTGACACGTTTTTGGGAAGTGTGACAAAACCAGTGAACCAGAAGGAAACCTGAAAATACACAAAGAACTTGTAAAGCTCCACCCAGAGAGTAACCCAAGTGAATTGAACTGGGGACCATGGAGTGCTAACGTGACAGAAATATAAACTGATAAGGAACTGATTTGAATGTAAAACCACTATTATGTATACAGTATATATACTTGGAGTCTGTGAGCCAGGCCTTCACATCCAACATCAGTGCCTGACCTCACAAATGCACTACTTCTAGAGGAATGGTCAAAAATTCCCATAAACACACTCCTAAACCTTGTGGAAAGCCTTGGGATGTCACTGAAGTTCATGTGCATGTAAAGGCAGACGTCCCCAAACTTTTGGCAATATAGTGTACACACACACACAGACACACATATACAGTATCTTAAAATTATATAACTTAAATTTAGCTACACTACATCTGGCATATTTGCTTTTAATATGTCTCTTAGCTTTCCATTTTATTCATTTATTCTCTATTAAATCTCTAGAAATATATAGATTTGTATCAGATCTGTAGTGAAATACAGTGAAGGAGTTGGTTACGTAAATATAAAGTACTATTATAATATAAGTGTGTTATATACAGGTGTGGGGGAGTCTGGTAAGGATTAAAGCACTTGGTGGTGTGCTGTTATTGGAAAGTAATCAACACCTGGGTGGTATGACATTGCTAGGCAAAGAGCAAGACTTTTATTATCCCAAAGTTTCCACAAACACAAAATCCCAAATCTTATACCATAGCAAATGACCAATTATTGCAGTTTTGAATCTAGTAAAGAAGAACATCTTCCTTTATACTTGCAGCTTGTGGAATGTCTGCGAAACAAGTTAGTTCCTGTTATCACTAACAGCTATAAAAAGTCCTTCACTCACCAGCCACTCTTTTTTTTTTCCTCTCTTGAATTTAATAAAAGAAAGAAAAAAATACCACACACAATTTGTCATGTTACCAAGAAACTGGAAAGTCCCAGGTCCTCTGTCCTGAAGACTTTCCCGTGATGAAAAATGTACTGATTGTTCTAACAGGTTGACACAGGAGACTCTTTCCATATACGTTAACTAAACATCTCCTTACAGAATGCTTCATCGTATCAGTGATTATATGTTTAAATTTATTAAATAATGTGTTGATAACGCAGCATGACTTCCATAAAACTCTGGAAACGAAACGTAATACAAGCCAAGTTTACTTTATCAAAAGTATATGAACAAAACCAATAATGAACGATGAGGTAACAGGGATTTAAAGTAAACCATAACAGGGAAATGATCAGGGTGTCATGGTGGCTCTGTCACATATACCTTCCTCTGCATGAAGTACCACAAGTACCTCAAGTGCCCAAACTACTTTTTGGTGAACTTTAGCTTCCAGAGATATATCTCACTGTCCGCCATGTTATATACAGCAGTGAAGGAAGAAAATAAAGAAAGCTAAAGCACTTTGAAGTGATTGGCGGTTTGTAGGATAAAGTGACTGAGCACCTCACCAAGGTCACATCCAAGGAGAGCACAGCCAATTACTATGCAGATCAGAGCTGGATGCAGTTTAGGGGGATTGCTCCGATGCAATCACATTAGCTGGCCAGAGAGGAAGCGGCTGTCTGACCTCAATCACTGGAGGCTGAAGAAAAGGAGAGGGGAGGAGAGGGGAGGATGGAGGAGTGCGAGGGCCGTTCTGTTTTCTCTCCCCTGAACCACTTTTCTGTCATCTTGGCCATGCACGTGATTAACAAACCAAACAATACAGCAGAGCTTGTATGCAAATTCCCGACAATGGAGGGGAGTGTACACAGGGACTGATTTAGCTTACAGATTTTTTTTTTTTTTTGGCAAAGTAGAAAAGCCTCAGTGCAGCAGAAAGAGACGGCATAAAATGGGTCACACTCATAGATTGCATTCAGTATGTTTATGGGGCAATTGCTTAGTCTAGCACTAATTTAATATAATTCTAGCTTGTGATATTGTTCAATCAACAGAACAGTCACTGTACACCAGGAATGTAACCCAATACGAATATATTCATCCATATTATATGCACTTATATAACACATATGAATAAAAGGTGGGTGGATTTTACTTTCACACAGTGAGCTCTCAGATATGAGAGTCTCGGGACAAAGAGAGTCTGTGTTCATTAATGTGAATGCGTGGCATTACATCAATTACATCATCCTTAGTAAATGTCTGGTCAGGGTGACAGTGGTAAAAATGAGACTAGTAGTTTGTTTATGTTTTGAAAAGTAAATCTGTTAGAAAATATCATAAACTTGTACAAAAAACTGCATTAAATCCCCAGTTATAACCAGTTAGAAACTGATGGAGCATTGTTTGAACCTAGAATTCACGCACCTAGAATTTCTACCTCTGCTTGCCTTCAGTGTCTTTTTGGTTTCCATCGTCGTAGTGATATGTTTTCCGTCGTCATAGTGATATGTTTATATTTAATTTAAAAGGCCATACCAACCTGATACACTAAACAGACACAAGAAACAAACTGTGGCATTTCTAATGTGCACCTTAATACTATTTAAACCTGTTTGGCCATTGATTTTGTTTATAGAGAGTATTTTTCACTCAAATTTTGAATGTGGAATTATTGTTGAAACAGAAATTCATCCATCCATCCATCCATTTGTTATCCTTCCATTTTTCCTGCTGATGTTGCAGATTCCAGCTCCTCCTAGAGTTAAGATTTAAGATTTTCCTTAGCCATTTCTGAGTTCTAATCTCTCCAGCATGTCACAAGATCTCTGTTCAGTGAGATGCCCCTAAAGGAACTCTATCAGGAACCGATCAGGGAGCATCGATGTACGATGCCCAAACCACCTCAACTGGTTCCCCTCAGTTTGGAAGAGCAGTTACTCTACTACGAGGCTCTCCCTAATTGGCAAGTTTCTCAACGTATAATGTAGAGTAAGCTACATGAATCCCTTAAATTAGCCAATAAACAGAAAACTTCACCAGAAACATCAGCAAACTATTACTGTGACACTCTTTTTCCGATTCTTGTGAATAAGCTGGAGTCTCTGTGGATGATAATGTGGCTCCACTTTAAACTTTCATTTATAAATGAGAATTTCTGTGCTAACTATTTAAATGTAAGAAAATGTAATAAGAACAAATACTTACCATATTCACATCTTTGTAAGAAGAATTCTGAGCTTTATCCCTTCCATCGAAGCATCGTTCAGTGTTTGGATGACACTCGGATTGATCTGATCTAACAAATGCTTTATCAGAATTTACACAATCTTATGGCGTGTGTGTGTGTGTGTGTGTGTGTGCATGTGTGTGTGCCAGCTCAGACTCACACTGCCATCAAAACAAACAGAGGATGTACCTATAAATATTCTCACAAGTTATTGCTGATCATATCATATGTAATGAAATTCTTTGTGGTAAATTGTAAAAAAAAAACAATGCTAAGCATGTCCTTTAAAGCTCTCAGACTTTTGGACCCTGCTGTATATAAAGATTAAGTAAATATGTATAGTAAAGGCTTTGGGGTCAGGACTTTCTTTTTCTAAAAACATTCCCCTCATAGCTCCAATGCAAATATTATACAAACATAAGACACCAAACATGTCTAAGTCCATCAACTGCATTTGGGGTATGTCTGTAAAAAATTGTGTAAATTTGCTTTTCCTGTCAGAACGAACTCTCAGTAGTTTTAATGGATTTCTCTTCACTTTTAAGTCAGTTTGTAGATGAACAGCTGACACTCAAACGTTTGTGTGAGTGAAAAGGTTATACAATGAGAAAAGGTTTAAAATAGACATTCCAGGAGGGTTTGATCTGAATCTTCAGGGTGTGAGTATATGTATATAAAACAGTTGCTCTGACTGGGGCAGTAGTGTGTATCATTGCTGTATCTGTGTGAAAGTTCTTTGCATGTCCTCCTTGTGTCAGCATTGGTTTGCTCCTGGTTCTTCAGTCCAGTGAAATCTAATCCAGGGTGTATTCCTGCATCATATCCCGTATTCCCGGGATAGTCTCCATGTCCACACTGAATTTGAACAAGACACAAATGACTGAGTGAGCAGGTTTGACTGAATACAGTGCAAAAAAATCTTAGCAAGTGATCTCAGCATCCTGAATCTAGTCAAAGTTACCTACTTATCTATGATGAGATTACAGTGACATATTACTATTATGACTATTAAGCCTGTTTCTAGATATGTGTTACTATCTATCTATCTATCTATCTATCTATCTATCTATCTATCTATCTATCTATCTATCTATCTATCTATCTATCTATCTATGTCCCTGACTGCCTTCCTGCCTATCTATCTATCTATCTATCTATCTATCTATCTATCTATCTATCTATCTATCTATCTATCTATCTATCTATGTCCCTGACTGCCTGCATGCCTATCTATCTATCTATCTATCTATCTATCTATCTATCTATCTATCTATCTATCTATCTATCTATCTATCTATCTATCTATCTATGTCCCTGACTGCCTTCCTGCCTATCTATCTATCTATCTATCTATCTATCTATCTATCTATCTATCTATCTATCTATCTATCTATCTATCTATCTATCTATCTATCTATCTATCGATGTCCCTGACTGCCGTCCTGCCTGCATGCCTGCCTATCTATCTATCTATCTATCTATCTATCTATCTATCTATCTATCTATCTATCTATCTATCTATCTATCTATCTATCTATCTATCTATCTATCTATGTCCCTGACTGCCTGCATGCCTATCTATCTATCTATCTATCTATCTATCTATCTATCTATCTATCTATCTATCTATCTATCTATCTATCTATCTATCTATCTATGTCCCTGACTGCCTGCATGCCTATCTATCTATCTATCTATCTATCTATCTATCTATCTATCTATCTATCTATCTATCTATCTATCTATCTATCTATCTATCTATCTATCTATCTATCTATCTATCTATGTCCCTGACTGCCTTCCTGCCTATCTGTCTATCTATCTATCTATCTATCTATCTATCTATCTATCTATCTATCTATCTATCTATCTATCTATCTATCTATCCCTGACTGCCTTCCTGCCTATCTATCTATCTATCTATCTATCTATCTATCTATCTATCTATCTATCTATCTATCTATCTATCTATCTATCTATCTATCTATCTATCTATCTATCTATCTATGTCCCTGACTGCCTGCATGCCTGCCTATCTATCTATCTATCTATCTATCTATCTATCTATCTATCTATCTATCTATCTATCTATCTATCTATCTATCTATCTATCTATCTATCCCTGACTGCCTTCCTGCCTATCTATCTATCTATCTATCTATCTATCTATCTATCTATCTATCTATCTATCTATCTATCTATCTATCTATCTATCTATCTATCTATCTATCCCTGACTGCCTTCCTGCCTATCTATCTATCTATCTATCTATCTATCTATCTATCTATCTATCTATCTATCTATCTATCTATCTATCTATCTATCTATCTATCTATCTATCTATGTCCCTGACTGCCTGCATGCCTATCTATCTATCTATCTATCTATCTATCTATCTATCTATCTATCTATCTATCTATCTATCTATCTATCTATCTATCTATCTATCTATCTATCTATCTATGTCCCTGCCTGCCGTCCTGCCTGCATGCCTATCTATCTATCTATCTATCTATCTATCTATCTATCTATCTATCTATCTATCTATCTATCTATCTATCTATCTATCTATCTATCTATCTATCTATGTCCCTGCCTGCTGTCCTGCCTGCATGCCTATCTATCTATCTATCTATCTATCTATCTATCTATCTATCTATCTATCTATCTATCTATCTATCTATCTATCTATCTATCTATCTATGTCCCTGCCTGCCGTCCTGCCTGCATGCCTGCCTGCCTATCTATCTATCTATCTATCTATCTATCTATCTATCTATCTATCTATCTATCTATCTATCTATCTATCTATCTATCTATCTATCTATCTATCTATGAAATATACGATTATTAGGCCATTCTTTAGACATATTTTACTATTTTTAAGCTTGTCTCATTCGATTAACTTCTTTCTAGAAATAAATGCTCAAAATATTATGAAAATATCAAGCTTAAAGTAGTAAAATATGCCTAGAAATCTCAAGTTTAACTATTATAATAACAGTAGACAGATTTAACTAGGCTCTTTACTAAGATCTTTTAACTTGCTACGGTAATTTTTTTTTTTCCTGTGTAAAATTCAAATCACAGGTTTATATTACTGTTATATTAATAATGTTTATTATTTCTGTAGTAAAAGATAAATCATGGGCTGGTATGATAGATGCTTCACATAATTTAAGAGGTATAATAAGCACCGTGTTATAGAACAAAGGAAGTTATCTGATGAATGTTCTGTAAGGAGATGCTTATGTTACATTTACGGAAGGAGTCTCCAGTCGTAACAGCTGGAGGTAAAACTGTAAATCTACGTTTTCTACAGTGTCTTCAGGACAGAGGTGTTTGTGTGTTCTGGTTCCTCGGTAACATGACAAGTTTCTCACTGAGCTTCCCTCATCTTTAATGACTTTCCTGTAACAGTACTCCGCATCCCGGGTTTATTCCTTACATAGGCTTTCTGTAGACACTGAAAATACAATATCAACTTTCATTTCCAAAAGTCGCTACGTGGTAGAGTGAGAGATTTTAGCATCACCTCTGTAAACACAATCATAATCAGGTTGGGAGCAGTCTATCATTTCTGATGTGTGTGTGTGTGTGTGTGGATATATTCCTCTGTTCTGCTTCTGTGAGTGTAGCGCAAAGATGTCTGATCATCATGGCCGAAGTAGAAAATGAAAAAAAACCCTGAAAAAATAAAAAAAAATAAAAAAAATCTCACTCAAGCCTGGTGTCCCGTAATGGAATCTGCATGGCGTGCATACATAAATCACAGGACGTTTTCATATGCATAATGTCTTCTCATCCTGTTTCTTTCCAGGAGATGAGAATCATTGAGGGGGAGGGATGGAGGCTGAGGTTGAGGGGTGGGGTGGGGGGGGTTTGATATGGAAAGGATTTTTCTTTTTTAACCCTCCTTCCTCCTCCTCCCCCCCCCATCCTACCATTCTTTCTTTTTCTTTAAGAAGAAACTGTCTTTAATGCTTCTAATCTATTGTGCTGACAGCGTAGCAGTGGTGAGATGTTGCGATGGGAGATCGCGAGGTGTTTGGCAGACAGCTGCTCTTACTGTATGTGTGTGTGTGTGTGTCTGTGCGAAAGAGAGAATTTGAGAGAAAGAGAGAACGAAAAAGGGAAGAGGGGAAAGAGAAAGAGAGAGAGAGAGAGAGAACGCCTCGTCTCGAGCATGTCCGTGGGACTTTTGGGAGATTTGAGAGAAGACAGGCTTTTTTCTCTCGCTTTCTCTCTCCTCGCGGGCTTTGTTATGTTAATGCGCCTGGATGTTGCAAATTCATAGTGATTTTTCATCTGGCGAGTGACGGGAGATAAAAGGGAAGTGACGAGGTGTCTTGATTGTCCTCAGTGTTGGGCTGTGACTGCTAACAAGGCTGCACATTGTACTGATGCCATTTTCAACCACCCCCCATTTGCATCTCCAAGCCTGCACTTTATCCTTAACCCCCGCCTAAAAGTTTATGCCCCCTCATTAGACGAAGCAGCGGTGTAAGATTAAAAATGTGGCAACGCTTTTATTTCCGAAAGGCCTCTCTCTTACACGAGCTGTAAAAGCAGATGTTACTGAGCATCTGATGCTATATTTATTCCTCTGCTCTGGCGGCGACGCCGGCTTTTTTTTTTTTTGAATATGAGCTGCTATATCAGCACAAGGTAACCGTCGCTTAATGACATTTGCATTTTTATCTTGAGAGATTCCTCAAACGTTTGCGTTATTGAGGATTTATGGCGACACTCTTCGCCCCACATTCCATCAACTTCAATCATAAAGGCGGCACTCCATAACTCAGCGCAAGATGAATCTGCTGGCCCCTGGAATAATTAAATAGTGGATTTTTTTTTTTGGATACGGATAAATCATTTTGTTTATGCACGCCTAGGCCTTGAACGCGGTGTCGTCTCCGGAATAGAAAGCTGAGGTGAAAGTTAAGTGCGGTTCATTATCAGGAGACGATTTTTTAATGTCTGTAAAACCAACAAAGTGAAGGTGACGGACTATCAGTGACATGGTTACAACTCAAAAATAATTTGTAACCATATGCTAACAGATGCTAATAGGATAACAAATTATGTGTAATTGTTCCTTAGACCAGGTGCGTCCATCATCATTGCTTTGGAATGAGGAGTTTAGCCCGGTGTCCCCTCTCTGGACTGAACACACAGTGAGCGAGAGTGCGGGTGTGAGTGTGGTGCGGTGAACACACAAGAGCTCTCACAAGCAGAATAATTACTACACCCCTGTGGGATTGTTTATGGATGTATAGGAAGATAATGCACCGATTAATAATACATGCGATTTAATTCCTGCCCCCACTGAAAGGCAGAAATAGCAATGGAGAAATAATTAAGAATCCATTACAGTAAAATGATACATCCTCCTTACCGTTGAGGACAAGCTGCAGTGCAATAAAGGGAAGACTAGCTGAAGCTGAAGGAGGATCTAATCGTGTTGTTGTGGAGAGTCAGGCGAAGAATTTTAGGAAGCCTAGATAAAGAGCTAAAATTGGTGCTAGGTACCAGAATATCTTCTGTGTGCAGTTAAGCTGAAACTCTGAGAGCATTTCGATGCACTCTTCTGGGCACTGATTGATTTTCATACATGTGCTGGCTCTTGTCAGCAACCCCACCACTTAACGAGCTTAATTGTTTTAGCCAAGGACCATTTGTTAATTTGCACGGCGGTTTGGACGATTGCCCCCGATGAACCACCCCACACCCACCACCCACCCAAAAAAATCTCCTAAATAAAGTGTGCGAGCGGCGGGCCGTCTATCTGATCTCGCTGGCATCCTTCATCTCTCTTCATCTCCATTCTTTAATGAGAAAAATCATAAAACTGTCCTTTGCATTTGAGAGGATGCCAGATATCGCCCTTGTGCTTAGCTGCTCGTCATCTGTTCTTTGTTGCAGTGCTGAAATGATTCGCATGAAATAACGCAGAGACGTTCGCGTGAGCCAGTGGATCTTCAATAAAATAAGCAAACACGCAAAAGGTTCATCGGCTGCCACCTTTGAGTACCCGAAATCCCTCTTCCAAATTCAAATGATGATGCCCTCTCAGAGTCTGAAAAAAAAAAGAAAAACACGGGATGTTTTTAACGATGGGAAAAAGATCAAGCTGGCTTTTTAATAGACAGGGATTTGAATATTCAAATGAACATTTGACTGATCTTTTGTTTGAGTCTCTTTCCGTCTCTGGTTATTAGACCGAGAGCCTGAAAACTTTCTGGTGTTTTTTTGGCGAATTATTCCACAATTGACTTTACACCATGGGGAACTTTAATCACGGTTTGTTTGCTTTCACTCATTTCCATTTAGTTCTCTCCAAGAAACTGTGAGTTGAGGTTTTGAGCAAACTTTGGAGTCTTACAGCTCCAAAAGGCTTTTTTTTCTGGAAATCGTGATTGTGTTTACAGAGATATAATTGGGGCAGCTCCTGTAAAATCTCAATACTACAATAAAACTTTTGTTTTCAGTGTTCTGTGGAAACGGTTACTTTTCTCACAAAACTTTCATGGTTTTAAACAAAGTTTCAGGGTTCTTCATCCGTTCAGCTTAAAGGATGTGTGTGTGAAAAAAACACCTCATCTATAGTAGTTTAATGTGGTTCCAGTGAGATCTGACTGCCCAGAGAGCTTCATGGATGTCCTTTAATAGTCCAGTCTGGTTCATAAAAGACATTATTAGTCTATATTTTGGTGATCTGCCTTGATTTGGCCCTAAACATGCATCTGTTTTTGGTCCATATAAGTTTTGTCTGTTTAGTTACAACAGTTGTAACACATTTTTGAAAACTTTCACTCAGGCAGAAATCTACGCCTTTTTCAACTAACAATGATGGTTTTTTATGTCTTTAAACTAACCAATTGGAATAAATCTGTTCATTTTTTGACATCTTGGTTTACATAGATATTTTAAGACAAACATTTGAGAAGACCGATGGTTAAAATTCTTAAAACACTGGAAAATAAGTATTGCAAACATAAGCTAGCTACTGTCTGAGGCTAAAGATTTAGTTAGCTTAAATATTGAAATATTGTCTGTTATTCTAGACATGGTAAAGGCAAAGTTACGATGATAAAAATGCTAAAAAAGTTAGCATTAACCGCTTACCGAACTGCTTCCTTTTTGATCATCAAAAAATCTGTCAAGACCTCTGAACTCTGAGCTATCAAATTTCCATTTTGATACAATTACTGAATATTCAACAGATAATCTGTTCATATAGAATATTTCCTTTTAAAAAGAGTAAACTAATTGTCCTTAAAACAATCGGCAGAATTCTCGCTGCAAACAACAAAAACTGAAACAAAAAAAAACAAACAAGAAAACAAAAACAAATGACATGTCAGTTTGGTCATATTTCCTAGCATTCACCATCTTATGAATATATTTATCTTGTGTCTCTGTAAAGCTGTAAAACCCCAACCTTCATTATTAGTAAGTGCATTTGCATGGCGATATGTCCAGACAGAAATAATGACATTGTCAGGCAGCACAAGGTTGATAATAAAAAAGACGGATCCTGCCGCCTCCCAGCCCCGCCGCTATGATGAGACCAAGTTCACTGATGTTGAACAAGTGAATTTTGTGCAGTGATTCAAATAAGGACATCTCGCCCTCAGTTCTGAGATGAGTTAAACAAACCAAGTAATAGAAGCAGGCTCTGTATTAATTATGCCTGAGAGCTCTGAGATTCTGTGGAGTCTTGTTGGATGTTGATGGGGGGAATTGCATACTTCACAGCCGCTGCCCTTCTGATGGTAGGTTTGGGGGCTAACAAATTGATTGATGGATCGCTATTTGCATGTAACTAAAAGTAAGAATTCCGGACGCATATGTAAAACTGGAACGGCAGACTCGTCACACGATGTGAAGAAAAAGCTGGCGGCATGTGAACCCAAACCCCATCAGGGTTGATCTTGAAAATTGGAAATGCAAACTTTTGCGGTCTTTTCATGCTTCTTTACGTGTTTCTGTCGCTGCCTATTGTGTGTTGTATGTATGGAACGATGTGCACTACCCTTGACACCCTTCGAATATGGCTTTAATATAAATATGGCCTTATGTTAAGCATAAAACAGCCTCCATTATGAGATGAATCCCATTTAGAATATTTGTGAATTTCTATGCACTGCAATGAAATAAGACTTGAAGTGATTTTTTTTTCTCTTTTGATGCAATAAGACCCGACCTTCCAGTGTGACAGAAGATAGAGTTGGCAATGAGTTGACAAAGATGCGTGCTGTCTGTGCAGTGTTGATCTATTGAGGCGGGGACTTTGTCCCTGGGCAATGCAATGAGCCGTATCTACATAAATGGTCTGGTCCGAGGGGCTACGCTGCTCAACACACACCCCATATAGGATATATGGATTTAAAGGACATGCCAGGCGGTCCTTCCCCACCTCCATCTCCACCTTCACCACTTCAACCCCAAATCCATTTGAATATGGAATGCTGATTTATGACGTTATTTGGTTTGTGTTCTGTATGCAAATCCTGGAGGCCTCATTGGGCGTACGCATAATGAGATTCTCAGGGTCGTCCCTCTCGAGTGTCACCGCCCCTTGGCCTGCTTTTCCTCCTCTTCCTCCACACGTCGACTGCTTAACAGTTCCCGCTCCGAGTGCACGGGCTTTATTACCATCATGCTAATTATGGATTTAGTCTGTGTGTGTGTTTAATAATTGCCTGCTCTCAGGGCATTCAATTGCCGGCCCGCGTGGGAATGAAATTGATTTTTAAGACATTAACCGATTGCTTTGAGTGCCCAGATCTGAAAGGATTTGAATAATTGGTGTGCGTGTTATCTTTATGAGGCGTTTGTAAGAGGGTATATTCGGAGGGCACTACTTAATGCAGTCAGGAGAAAAGGGAGAGAAGTTAGCTGTTTTTTTCCCTCTCAGGTTTTTTTTTTTCTATCAGAAAGGAAATCACAGTGTCTTGCTAAAAGAGCGTAACACTGTACAGTGATAAAGCGCATTTGTTTCTGGAGTCGCTTTGCACATGTTTGCTTCTTTGTGGGTTTTGTTGTTATTGTTGTTATTGTGATGTCGTCTGGTTTTTGGTCATTGGTGGTTTGTTTGCAGGTTGATGACTGTGTTTTCGTTATTTGTTCCATTTTGGTTCACACTGCTTGGTCCTTCAAGCTTCTTCCTGTTTTTCTTCTTCTTCTTCTTCTTTCTTTTTCTCCTTCTTCCAAATATCACTACTAATACTACAAACACATTCATTTTAACATTTCCCAATGAAAAGAAATGCAGATTGGACTAATTATTTTTTTCCTCCATGATCGTTCATGATGTTTCTTTTTTATCACAAATATTTATCACAAATAGTTCTTACACTTTTTGAACTCGATAACGCAAAACCTAACTGAGGGCCACTGTCATAACCTAGCATCAGGTTATAGACATTAAAAGATGATAATATTTAACACAAGTTCCCATTTAATGAAATACCTGGCTTTTTTAAAAAAACAAAAAACATTTTATACAAACGAAAGCGAACCGCATATTTCTGAATTTCTTGAAGAATTTCTTTGAATTTCTTCAAGAGCTATGAACATATTTGAGCTCAGCTTTAAGTAACACATTATTGCCTAATAAACTTCAGGGGAACGTGTTACATAAGGAATAAGAACCATATCCGATTCATTAGATCTCTTTTAATCAGGTATTAATCTGCTTATACATACTTGCAGTTTCAAATATCTCTAAATCCAGACAAGAACCTCACATCTTCATGCCATACATGATTTTACAGTAAAATATTTAGCAAATTTGTAATATTTTCAAAAGGCCTAATGCCTATTATCCAGTAGCTACACTGCAAACAATGTGAAATGATTAGTGTTAATATCACGTTATAAGAGTGAGGAGAGGAAGTGTGTAATCATCTCCGTTTCCCTGGAGTTAAAGAGGTTAAACACTGCTAGAGGACGCGATGGAGAACATTCCTCTTTACAGCATTAATATCTGAGATGACGACTACAGCTAGTGTATCCTGAATGCTGGAACTGATGGATGGTTTTTGCTCTTCTAGGAGAATACGCTTGAGGAAACTAATAAACCTCCTTTGATACTCTTGTACAAGTTAAAACCCATCGCCTTTATTTAATTCCACATGCCTAGCAGTAAGATTTAATAATGAATCAACGGAACAGAAAGCCTATTGTGGGATGCAGTGAGGAATTCATTTTTTTTTTTTGTTGCGTGGAGGAGAACGCGGCTTCGTTGCGGATCAAAGTGTTTCTATGCGGCCGTCGTCCACTAACTGCCATGTTCACGACAAAACTAACGCGGGACAATTTTCGCCGCCTACATTTATCAGCCGTAGTGTGTCAGGTACTTAAAATATTAAACGTCTGAATAGCCAGCACCAGGGTAATCTACCGCATCAATATTTAACATTCCTTTATGCATGTATGCTGAATTGTCCAATTTCATTAAGGTCATTTGTCAGGCCTCAGGCTGCGCTGAGCGCCGGAGATTAGCAGGCCGGAGGTGTCCACTCGCTCACCCGGGCGCTTACACCTCCTCTCTCGCTCATTCACTCACTCACTAACTCACTCAAACCTCTGCTCTTGTTTACACTGGCTCACTCAGTTGCTCGTACCTATATGGCTCACTCTCTCACTTGCTCAATCACTCACTCACTCACTCACACACTCACTCACACACGCTTACCCACTCACTCTTATTCGGTCACTCTCTAACACCTCATTACTCTCTCCTCGGTCACTCACTCTCTCACTCACTCACCCTCACACACTCATTCATTCTTACTTGTTTCTGCAGTCACATATTATTTTGCTCTCTCACTCATTCACTCACTTAGTTACTGCCATTTTCACTTCCTCACCCATTGCTACCTCACTCACTCACACAGACACTGTTACTGTTAATCCCTCACACCTCCTCTATCTCAGTGCATTAATTTCTTGGTTTCTCACTTATTACCTCACTTACATGCTCGCTCACTCACTCACTCACTATCACTCGCTCACTCACATTCATTCACTCTTGCTCACCTCTTTACTTTTCTCTCTCTCTCTCTCTCTCTCTCTCTCTTTCTCTCTCTCTCTCTCTCTCTCACACACACACACACTCACTTATTTACTTCCTCTCATCCATCCTCAGTTGCTCACCCACTTATTTGCTCAACCACCTATTCTCACTTTCTCCCACATACTCACTGTTTCCCTTTGCTCTCTTACGTATTTAACTTAATTACTTACACACTGACTCATTTGCATGGTTACTTAATGACTTGCATTCTCACTTCCTCCCTTCATCACACGCTCACTCACTCACTCACCTGTACACTGTCCTACTTCACATGCGTGTCACACGTGTATCCTCTTACTCCTTTACTGCCTCCCTCCCTCATTCCCCCATTCCCTGAAACCCTCCCTCCCTCCCTCACTCACTCATTGACTCCCACCCTCCCTCCCTCCCTCAGTCACTCCATCCATCAGTCAGTCAGTCACTCACTCACTCACTCACTCAATTACTCCCTCATTCCCTCCCTCCCTCCCTTCCTCATTCCCTCCCTCCATTCCTCATTCACTCACTCACTCACTCACTCACTCACTCATTCTCTAGTTCTATCACTCTGCCTCAGTTACTCACACATCTATTACTTATTTGCTCAATGCTGCTCAATCAGTCACCCAATTACTAATTTGATCACCTACTCTCTCCCTCATTCAGTTCCTGCCATAATACGGCCACTTCTTCCCCCGAAAACTGCATAAATGTCATTGTAGATTAGTCATATTTATGCAATATACATAATTGCATGTTGAAGAGACAACTAGCATCACACATTGATTTCTTTCACTGAAGCAGACGTCCGCTGCTACCCTTTGTCTGTACACACTGTAGCTTATATCAAAATACTTTACATTCATTCAATTGGCACTTAACAAGTGACGCAGGTTCAATCCAAGGATACAGCTATGACTGGAGGTATCTTCGAAGTTGTAAGTGCTATACAACCGTGTATATATAATTCAATGCAGTGAGCTACGAGGTAATAAACAGTACGTGAGACGCAGGCCAACTTTGATTAAATCTGTTCAGAAGTCATTTATTCCATGATCGTCAACTTAATATTGGAATTTGTGATTTCTTTTTACATTCCATTCATTGCATTCTTTCACTCCCTCACACTTTCTTACTTATTCGTCTCACTCGTTCTCTCTCATTGTTCAGTCCCTTTCCCACTTGCTCCCTGATAGATAGATAGATAGATAGATAGATAGATAGATAGATAGATAGATAGATAGATAGATAGATAGATAGATAGATAGATAGAACTTAATTGTCACTTCATAGTACAGGTACTTGCACTGATCAGGGATAACAATATGAGCAGTGACAGGTGAAGTCAAAGTTGATGTGTTAGAAGCAGGAAAAATGGGCAAGCGTAAGGATTTGAAAAATCGTTCCTCACACAAAATAGATATAAACAAAGGATAGCGTTAACGTTTCTGGCAAGAAAAAGGTTGCAGCAACGTCGTAGGAGGGTTAAATAAATGCTAGGTGAAAATGTTCTCAGAACATAACAAATGAAACATTCTTGAAATGATAATTTCTAGCATCTGGCAAACACCCTTATACACTGCGACTTACATTTATCTCATTTTATACAACTGAGTAACTCAAGGTTAAATGCCTTGCTCAAGGGCCCAGCAGTGGTAGCTTGGTGGACCTGGGATTTGAACTCACAACCTTCTTAAACATTAAGCTCATGAAATGTTCCTAAAGACAGTTATTGGGGGAAATCAGAAGTGAATGGACTTTAGGTCTGAAGTCTATTCACCTCTGATTTCTCTCATAAACAAGGCATTTCCACTCACAGTACTGCTACTCACTAGATGTTTTTTGTTTTCGCACCATTCTGTGTAAACTCTATGTGTTGTGTCCCAGGACAGGACTGCTTAATGCCATGCTCAGAGTCGCTGATGTATGAAACTTGTGAAGCTTTTGAATTGTGTCTGTTTGCTGACTTGCAAATGTTTTGTGTCTGTAGATGACCTGCATGTCTGCATGGATATACAGATGTATAGGTGTTCCTAATATAGTGGATGATGAGGTTATATAATAAAACACCCAGGGACAAAGACGACCCAACAGCTACAGCTATAATAAGGGCAGACGATTTAAATGAAAGAAACTAAGAAAACAAGTAACAATAGGATTGATTCATTTTAATATCAGAAATTAATTGCCATTGATGTAAGTGATGATCGTTTAAAACATATGCAACTGAGCTTTCATCATACAAACCTCATTGACTCTTCAGCCCCTTTCGATGCCTCCTGTATCTGTTTACCCATTAAATATCACTCAGAGACATTTTTGAAAGGCTGACGACTCTGTCCGGAATAGTTTCTCTACAAATATTCCAAACAACGTTTTCAAAATACAGGATATTTGTCTGCGACGCTTTCTTCTGAAATATGTCTCTTTCATCGAGCACTTTATTTCAGGCCGAGCACCTTCGAGGCGTGACATTTTAACGGCCCTAATTCTCACGACACACATCTCCATGTTCTCTTTACGCCAAGGTGTCATTTTCATTTCAAACCTGATTTACCAATTTGTCTCTGTAACACATACCCATTTGCATGAGCGCCATTTCTCTATATGCAAAAACGCAATGCAGAAAGGGACCGGCGTTGCAGGGCTATTTTCTTGAATCTAATTTGACGCTTTTGAGAGGAAAAGGGCCTCAGAGGAACATCTGTACCGCTTGTCCTCGCCGTACCTTGGTGACGTCCTGATGACAAGTGTTTTTAATATGCATGGTGCAATTTCGCTATTTCGTCCACTGACGTGAGGGAAGTCGGTAATATTAAAACACCCCTTCTTTATGATCATTGCTCTACAGAGGAGAATGGGCCTCTATATAGCAGCTAGAATGCACATTCTTTTGTACAATTTGACAAACATTGAAAATGGAGGTTGATGGTTGTCTAAGAATGGCCAAGAGAGAGAGACAGAGAGAGACAGAGAGAGAGAGAGAGCGAGCGACAGAGCAAAGGAAAAAGAGAGTGATCAATGTACCAGTTGTCAGCAGTGAGGTTGGGTGAGGCTCAGGGAGTTGGCATGTCTGCATGATTTGGGTGTTTGTGCGCCAGATTTTTCACTCCACTGGTCCTGTCACAGCAGCGCGTCGCCCCACGCCTCCTCGGCCTCGTCCTCATCCCAACACAGCCCGCTGCCACTCAGCATGAGGAGAAGGGCCTTCCATATTTCCCAAACCTGCTGCTGTGTGGAAAGAGGCTGACATCCAGAGGGCACTGCCTCCTCCCCCCCTTCTCGCTTCATCTTTCCTTCCCTCAGGTCTCAGCAACGCTCTGAACATCTCCTTCCACACCCCTTCCCACCTCTGCGACTCCTTCACTTTGTTTACAGCTAATCAATCTCGTGACGCCTTTTAATCATACGCACAGCACTAGCTGCCGCCGTAGAGAAGGTGAATCATCGTTGGATCATTTTACTATACAAAGAAAGAGAGAGAGGCTGAAAGAGAGAGCCTTACTTCACTCTATAGACAATATAAACAGCGCTCCAAGTCAAATTATGTAATGCAATTCGAAGTGTTCAAGTAGCGTTTGACTGTAACGTTCAGATTCAATCATAATACCCATAGTGCATGTATATTTACATTTACATCACCTGCCGTGTGCAGAAATTTATGACCTCTTTAACAAAGCGGTCGGGATAAAAGGAAGTAGATGATAAGCAAGCTACAGACATTTTTGTAAGGAGAGCCACCTATTTCTGCCTATTTCTATAAGCATTAGCTTATGATTGAATCTCGTTCCTTCCAATATGTCAGATGAACTGATGCAACACAGTAGATAGAAACAACAGCTAATGCAGTCACTGCGATGTTTTCTTATATTTATTCCTGCATTTACTTCAACTTAGAATACAGTAACTCGTCCTAGAAAAAGTGGATGTCACTCAAATTCCCAGATAACAGAAAATGTTAGTCAAACATTCAAGCAATTACACTTATACTGCCAAAAGTTTTGGGACACCCCTCCAAATCATTGAATTCAGGTACTTCACAGAGTCCTGACCTCAACCCGATAGAACACCTTTGGGATGAATTAGAGAGGAGACTGTGAGCCAGACCTCTTCGTCCAGCATCAGTGCCTGACCTCACAATGGCGCTTCTAGTGGAATGGTCAAAAATTCACATAAACATACTCCTAAACCTTGTGGAAAGCCTTCTCAGAGGAGTTGAAGCTGTTATAGCTGCAAAGGGCAGGCCAACTCCATATTACATTCATGTGCATGTAAAGGCTGACATCCCAGTTTTGGAATGGCTCACAGTCTCCTCTCTAATTCATCCCAAAGGTGTTCTATCAGGTTGTACAGGCCAGTCAAGTTCCTCCACACCAAACTCACTCATCCATGTCTTTATGGACCTTGCTTTGTGCACTGGTGTGCAGTCATGTTGGAACAGGAAGGGGTCATCCCCAAACTGTTCCCACAAAGTTGGGAGCATGAAATTGTCCAAAATGTCTTGGTATGAAGCTGAAGCATTAAGAGTTCCTTTCGCTGGAACTAAGGGGCTGAGTCCAACCCCTGAATTCAATGATTTGGAGGGGTGTCCCAAAACTTTTGGTAATATAGTTTATTTGAAAGTAAAGAATGTTCTAAAAAATCTTTTAAAGAATAATGGTTTGTTTCACAACGTCATTAGAACATTGCTCAGACAATATAGTCAGCTAGATACACAATAATGTTATGGAAAACTTTAGTGTTAACGTTTCCGGCAAGAAAAATGTTTTAGCAACGTTCTAGGAAGGTTAAATAAACCTTAGGTGAAAAAGTCCTCAAAACTTGACAAATGAAACTTTCTAGAAATGTTTCTAAAGATGCAACATTAAAAAAGGTTCTGCTTTTTTTCATAAATTATTAGTTAAGTTAATCTTTGTAGAAATTTCTACACCTCCAACACCAAAAGCAGATGGTGACGTCATTTAACATCACGCTGGAACCCTGAATTAGACAACTCTTCTTAACCCAAAGTTAAAGGTAATAAGACAAAACCTACAGATACATTAATTAATCATTAATTCTCTTAGTTAGCAAATAGAACAATATGTGTTTGAGATTCTGTAATAAGTGATAGACTTTTCAGCTGCAGATATCACAACTGAGTGGTGGGATTGTTATTCACTCCAATTTGCAGTCTATGCAGATGGGGAGATGAATCTATTTTCAGATGAGGCAAGCTCAGCCATTTTCTTTGTTTATACATCATTTTTTAAAGCTCCGAGCACAGGAATGCTTTGTGCTTGGAAGCGAGAAATGTCAAGTAACAACTTTCCACAGAATGCTGCTGCATATGCTCCAAAAGACTTATGGGGGAAACCTTTCAGGGCCAGGAGCATCTTGGTCATGCTCACTAAAACCAGGGCAATAAAATACATCTACAGACTGACCACAGACGACATGCCATCTTAGACATCTTTATATGTAGAAACCAGTGCATCATTAAACCATTAATGTTGTTAATATATAGAAGTGAGATTACACTCACTGAGTGTTTCCCATAGACGGGGAACAGGATGTGTCTTTGAGTCGGAATACTGAAGTCAGTATCATTTAAACACATCAGTTTTACAGATTTTATTAGGCAGCTAGCTGAAACTTGCTAACCTTACAGACTTTCTGAGGTATTCATTCATATTCACTAATGCAAATATAAGCTAATATAGCTTCTGAGAGAATTTCTAGTCATATTTAAAGACATTCATAATCTTCACTGCTAACACTAGCCAGCTAGCTAACATGCACTAATTTGACAGAGGGATTTTAGTTGTAATTCTCAATATCTTCACTGCTAATGCTAGCCAGTTGGCTAATATGTGCTAACCTCAGAGGGTTTCTGAAGATCATATTTATAAACAAGTTGGGTAATATAAACTATCCTGACAGGATGTCTTTTTGTGAAGAAATCTTGTAATAGAAACCACACAAAAAATACTACAAAAAGTGGAACACTTTGGTCCAAATTGGTCCAAGTTTTCATGTCTTATGTTTAATTTGCCCTTTGCTAGCAGCCCTGGTAAACAAGCTAACCACAATCCTACATTATATGAACTTGTTTCTAGTGCTAACAATCTGTCAGGCTGTTGTTTTTAAGAGTAAGCCCAAAAGCTAGCATGTTGATTATCTTTTTAGCTTGCTGTTTGGTAGTTAGAACAAAATACTGCCATCTTTTTATGCTGTCTTTTAAATTGGTCATGGTGCAGAGAAAAATGATTCTTTAAAATAATAAAAAAAACGGAAAGGGAGGGTGTCTGGGGCCTCAGGGGATTTCTGAGGCAGAAATGAAAGCACTGGTTGTAGACTACAGCCCACCTAAAAATGATTAGAAAATGATTTTCTACCAGTTTAAGATAAGTTGATTAGTCTGATTGTTTTTTCGTTTAACCAGCTCATACTAGCAATGATGATAAAAATACACCAGAAATTAAAATAATAGCCATCAAAATATGAGTAAATGAAGCTACCATAAATTGGGTAACCCACATAAGCTGAAAAGCATATTGAACAAAAAGAAATTTCCACCAAAGCATCTTGAAATGTTATTCATTCTGCCTCTCGGGAGAAACCCTTCAAACTTTGATGTAGAACCTTACAACAGAAAGCGATTCAATTAGAAGTGTTTTAGGAACCAGTTACTCTCCAAAGCACACTTGAGGAACCCTTTTTTCCTAAGAGTGTATACCTGGAACGTTTGATCTGGGCGTGTAGCCCAGTAACAGTAAAGCACAGCTCCAGTTTTTGGTGCCAAAAATTCCAAACTTGTGCACTGAATAAAGGCCCAAACATCCATGCAGAGCTGAACACCCATGGTGCAGATCGAATGTGAGATGTGCCACGTACCACCCACAGTTGGGAAACCCCAGGGAATACAGTTAACCACATCCCTTGGACAGGAACACACAGTTGCATAGTTTGTGAATTAGTGCTCAGTGTCTTTCAAATATAACAATGCTGTGTATCCTGAAGCAACTCAGGCCCATCATACACACCTGTAAAGCTTCTTCTCCTTCTGAAAAGAACCTGACTGATATATTGTTCAACAGCATTTCACTTTATGACAGTAATATCCATCCAACCTTCCTTGAAGTAAGGTGTGTAATTTTCTCTCTTATCAGCCTGCTTTTTAAATACGTTCATAATGGACTCTGGTCTTCTTCTTCGTCTTTGTCGTCCTCAGTATTCACCCTCAGGCTTTTGTCTCTGATCATCACATCATCGCTTTATTCTGAGGCCACGTCTCCAGCCAATTTGCATAGCCTCAGAACAAAGCGTGAACGAGGATATGAGGACCCTTCTGAATCCCATTTCAGTGCATCAAAAATCAGGGGGGAGGTGGCGCTGGTCACAGTCGCCCAGAGGTCTACTGCAAAGATCTTTATTCAGATTGGAGTTGGAATTGTTTATCACAGTGACAGAAGCATGCCATGGCTGAGATAAAGGCGACGCTCCATCACGAGTCGCCTGACAGCACGAGGACATGCGCCCGCGCACCAAATATTATTAATAGATGCTGACTTGATTTGCTACGATTGCTGCGTCGTGGTATGGCTTGATTGCGGCCTATGAAGTCCTGTCCAAAGGGTAAGCGATTTTTCACAGGCTGACAGAAGTCTGGAGACGGCTTTTCTTTCCGTTTCAGTGGTGCTTCTTTACTGCAGGAGCCGCTGTATTCGGTGTATGTGTGTGTTTTGAGTCGTGTCAGACACCAAACGATGAGGATATGTTTGGACAAGCGTGCACTGCTTTTGTCAAGTCTGCATTGTGTCCTAGGAGCCATTTGGATGCATTGTGTACTCTAAGCTATGACTAAGGATCATACTTTGAGGTATTAAGTGCACAAAATGAGTTCTAATTGACTATCAGTGGAGCTACAATACTCTACAAAAACACTGAATTTAATAGTTGTTTATTCTGCCAACACTCTTTTATCTGTTAATCTGTACAGAGAAATAAAAAATACTCAAATAAAGAGCACTTCTGGCCATGTACAACTCAAACAAAATCCTAAAAGTACAATGACAAGAGGTAAAGTACTAAACATATAGTATATCATTTCCCCAAATGCATATCATATAATATATTTATCCACGAAAAAGCATGAAAATTTGTTCTAAACACTGTACATAGTAGTTACTCTCAGCCTCATATGTGAGTCGCCCACAGGGTACAAAGCATTTGATATATTTTATACACTTTTCTGGCCCCAAGCTTCAGAATCATAACCCTGATTGGCTCTCAACACTTCTGTTCTCCAGTTTCAGAAGGAAAGAGAACCGTGACTAAAGGATTCTATGGACTAAGATATAGCCACTGGATTTGAAAAAGTCTAGTCTTAAAAACAACAACGAGATAATCCCTCTGTCATGACATAGAGGGCTGAGAGAGATGTAATTGCAGCAAGGAGTCATTTTAGGCAAACAATCTTAAATCACGTAAGATCACGGTCAGTAACAGGGTTAGATCAGGAGATCTATAAACTGGATTCAATGGATGAAGACAACACAAAACCAGGAAGCTAGGTGACCAGGATAACAGAACACACTTGGTGTTTACTTTGCAGAGTCTGTGAGTAGGAGAGCCTCCTTTAAGCTGTGTGTGTGTGGGTGTGTGTGTGAGAGAGAGAGAGAGAGAGAGAGAGAGAGAGAGCATGTGATGTGGACATAGTGGACATGACACTTATGCGTTTAACAGCAGGATGAAAAGAAAAGAAGTTTAATTACTTTTTTCCGTAATTAAGACGTTCTTGGCTATTTCTTCTGTCACGACACTGGAGGTCTGGCTTACAAGACAAGATATTACCGCTCCTTCAACCTTATGTGAATAATGCAAACAATTAAAAAGAGAATAAATGTTGTTAAATGTTTTATGTGGCATTGCTTCCTATCAATATAAACACCAAATTCTCTCATAGATCATAAACTAAGAAAGGTTTCCTCACCTGCTGCATTCATTTCCTGCTGGTTTGTTCTGTTGGTTTGTATAAACAGAGGCGTGATGAACACCTATAGATTTTTGGGATCGGCATTTCTTTAGTGAAATGAAATGAAATATTACAGATAATTCAGCACACATTCTCAAGAACTGAGATATAACAGGATACTGATAGTAATACTATAGTCATATATACCAACCTCTTTGCTGAAGGTTGAAATTCAGATAAAAAAAAAGATTTTTTTTTCCACAAGCAATTTTAATTACATGTAAATACATTAAACAAATGTATTCTCTCGCTGTTTTTATTACAGCAGTACTGTTTTGCATGTGCTAGACCTTCATGTAAACACTTTTGTAAATTAGGCCCTGAAAACATCACATCAAAGCAACAAGTAATTAACGCTTCATCTGAGTAACAAATCTTCCCAGCATTTTACCACCAACTACATAAATCATCTGTGCAACTGTTCAGCCTTGTGTGTGTGTGTGTGTGTGTAGGTCACTATAACATGACATACAGGTGTTTCTCGCTCTCGTCTGAGGAGCTTCACGACTTCTCCTGAAAGTTAGGGTTGAATTCTCTGCTGGTTTATGGTACAGTTAAATCCCCAAGCGTAATGAATTGCTAAAGAAATTACGTGTCGTAATTATAGTTGAAGTCTAATAAGCTGAAGTCAAGTCATCTAAGGTCCAATTCATGCCACTCCATCACTGTAGTTTACATAAGAGTTCATTTTAGTCGGTCTTATCCCTGTATAATTATTTGTTGAATTATTAATTCTATTGTACAGCACTTTGGCAGCTCTTGTGGTGTTAAAAATGTGCTTTCTGAACAAAGTTGACTTGACGTGACCTTAGTGTTTGTTCCTACAGTAACATGAAGGAAAGAATGACATGGGGGCATGGTGGATTAGAGGTGGTTGGGGATTTGATTTCTTACCTTCTGGGCTTTTCTCCTTAGTCCAAAGTCATGTGTTGGTGGCTGATTGACATGTCTAACTGGTCTGTAGTGCGTGTGAAGGAGTGTGTGCGTGATTATGCCCTGTGATGCCCTTCCATGGTGTCCACTGCCTTGTGCCCAGTGTCCTCTGTGACAGACTACAGGCTTCCTGCCACCCTGTCTAGGATATGAGGTACTGAACACGGATGTATGTATGGAGAAAGAATAACATAAAATTTTGTATTTATTTAAATTTAGAAAAAATGTTCACTAAGCAAGTTAGTTCCTGCTATTACTTACAGGTTATACCTGTAACTACACCAATCAGGCATAACATTATGACCACCTGCCTAATATTGTGTTGGTCCCCCTTTTGCTGCCAAAACAGCCCTGACCCATTGAGGTATGGACTCCACTAGATCCCTGAAGCTGTGCTGTGGTGTCTGGCACCAAGATGTTAGCAGCAGATCCTCCATGGGCCCCACTGCCAACATACAAGACTTAAAGTATTCTTAAAGGACTTTTAGAGCTGCAGTTTTGGAGATGCTCTGATCCAGTGGTCTAGCCATCACAATTTGTTCCTTGTCAAACTCTCAAATCCTTACGCTTGCCCATTTTTCCTGCTTCTAACTTTTAACTTTGTGGACAAAATGTTCACTTGCTGTGTAATATATCCCACCTACTAACAGGTGCCATGATGAGTGGTGTCCAGTTGCAGGACATTTTTCTCTCTGATTTTTATGAAAAAACAACAAAACACAAAGCTCTCTGTCCTGAAAAATGTCTTTCGGTGAAAATAGGAAAAACTTTACCTCAGACTTATCCAAACACTCCTTCCAGGATTCCAGGACATCTCCAAACAGGGAATTTTACTGAAAACAGAGCTCCAGCACCTTCACTTTTTACTACTTGATATACAAGTCGTAGACAGCTACACGATGGTTACACAAACAACCCTGAACATAATGTTTTATGATCATGTTCTTCTCTGTTTTTTACAGATTCATGATTATTCAGAGTCATTTGCCCAAGTACATACTTAAATCCTTTCTGTATTTTCATAACTTTCTACATAAATCACATAACAGTAGATTAAATATTAAGTCGAGTAAATTAATATAAAAGGTGTTTTTTCTGCTCTAACATTATCCAAAGTCATTTGAAAGCATTCCATCACATGACAGCCTAACTTGTTAGACCATTTGGGATACTCAGATGAAATTGTTGTTAATGAGCTTGCTAGCTAAATCAAGATATCTTCATAAAAATTTCATGTTATAACTAATTCTATTTGGCTAACTAGCTTTTTTGCTGTTGTCAGCTAGCCAGCCAGCTCCTGTTATAATGTACAATCTAAACCGAATCAAGTTTTCAAATAAATAGAATGAAAAAATAAGGATAGCAGAACGGATGGTCAAAACAAACACCTATCACTTGTTTATGGAAATGTTTTATTATAATGCTGCTAAATATAAACGTTTTACTGTATCATGTGTCGTGAATCAGAAGATATTTTTGATGTACCACTAATACCAAAACTGACAAACAAGAACAGGAAACGTAACACCAACGTTAAACAGAAATCAGAACAACAAAACCAAACAGGCATGAAACAATTTTAGGCTAAACCTCATGTCTACAATCATTTGACTGGATTGTTGCGTGTGTCTTGATGATATTCATTAATCTAATTTTAATTTTACAAATCCTGTGACATATTCAAAATATTTTAACGTTCAGAGGTTAGGGGGGGGAAAGTCATTGCATTTTGATAGAGGAGTGTGTTTTTTTGTGTGTTTTAATTAATAAATAGTAATGAATTGGAGCAATATTAAAATAACAAGGGGAAAAAATATCCGTACGGTCTGTGAACATAATTGGTGTTAGTAAAATTTAAAAAGTTAAAGTCCTTGGGACATAAACAAATAATCCAAAAAGTAAGAATAAGAATACAAAAATAGAATAAATAAATATATAATATAATATAATAAAAACATAGATATTATATATTCTATTTTTTATTCTTATTCTTATGTTATATATATATATATATATATATATATATATATATATATATATATATATATAGTTATATATATATATATGTATGTATGTATGTATATATATATATATATATATATATATATATATATATATATATATATGTATATATATATATTCCTTATAACTAAAAATAGATCAACTAGTTAAACAGTAATGTGTAATGTTCCCCAAGAATGCCACTAAAAGATGTATGGCTTTGCTAATGGACTGTTGAGAGGTGACTTAGATTCAGGGGGTACAAGAGGGCATCAGCAGTAGCGATCTCGCTCCGAAACCACTTTCTCAACGGTAACACCTCACTCCTTGTAATGGCACGTAATCAGATTACTCCTGAGACCAGAACCGCGCGGAAGTTCTCAAAGCAGCTTGTGCTGTGGAGCACCTGGGTGTCTAACCACACATGCAACTCTGACGGCCTCAGGAGGGGCTGCCGAGAGTCAGCTTTTAGCGCTGAGCTGAGATCAGCAGCAGGGTTTCCGCCACAGTGTGTGAGAGCGAGGTTTGATCACGAGGAGCCGGTTCGACGTCAGCGACTGAGGCTGTGGTTAGAACAGTGCTGCAGAGAACCGTGACACGGCGCAGCTTTAACCTCACACAGGAAGGGAGCTTTACTTTATCTACACAGCCGCCTGCACTCGCACCCGCACGGCCAGAGCGGGGGTGTCACACCTGCCACACACACACACAAAGAGAGACAGAAACTGCTAGGCAAAAAGTACAGAAAGAACAAAATTAGCAGAAAGCACATGTTTAGCAGTGTGTTGCGTAGGCTAAAGAAGGTCAAGTGACACAAATAGATGTGTAAGAATGAAAGAATATTTAAAGTGATACCATACACAACAAATATAACAAACATCCCAGCCTAAACATCCAACTCTCTAAAGAATAAAGAACATAAAAAAAAAAAAAGCAGAATCCATCTTTTTTAAGGAAAGTTTAATAAAAGTTGTTATGTATTAAACACACATAAAGAAACAGAAAAAACAGCTCACACTATGATATGTTATTTCTGAACAGAGAAGAAAAGAAATGAAAAGAGAGTGAAATGTACACCACAGACTTTGCCACACTTGAACAGTTGTATTTCATGTCTTCTCACTTTCTAATGTCTTCTACACCAAACTAAACACTCTGACACCGTCATTAAAATAAGCTCTCGCTAATTTTCCGATGTGTTTGAACACCAGAGGCAGGAAGCTGCAGTCTCATACATCAGAGCAGCAAAGTATCCGTTTGAGAATTCTCTGAATTTGTCACGCATAATCACTCACTCCAGATATGACAAGATCAGCAATCCGACAGCAATACGATTCGCTCATGCGGTCTGTGTCACTTGGCAGGCTTTATTTGTACGTAAACACAAAAGGCGAGCTTTGGACTCTGTGCTCCATGTCCCTTCTCGTGTGCAGGGCTGCGAGTACAGCGTGTGGCTCGGGTTGAGCCGTGTGAACTAGGTGCCAGACCACATCTGACGAGCTCCGCGTAGGCCGAGAGATGCCTCTCTCCATCTCTCCCTCTTTCTCTCTTCCTTCAGATCCCATCGATTCGGCTGCCATAAGTCATATGTGCCGTGATGAGCTGTGGTCTGAGAAAGCACATATGGAACGAGTGACGAGGTTTAACATGACCGCCCTTAACGAGGGGCGAGGACGACGTCGAAAACATGGGACGAAAAACAAACGTTTTACTTCGCCCTCTGCGCTAATACATGTCAGATGTGTGGGAGAGAGAAGGGTGTTGATGTGTGAAGGGCTTCAGATTGGACCTGAGTGACTCTGAAATGAGAGATCTCACAACTTAAACAGCAACCGATGCCAGACGGGAAATTTCTCTGAATGTGAAAGCATGTGAAATGGTGCAAACATGTAAATATGTTTACGACAAAGGACTACTGAATTCTAAAATCTGATTGGTCAGAAGGTGACGGTGAATTTTCCTATAACAGCAGCTCTGAAGGAAGTTTCACCATCAAGTCAATTCAGGCAGAGCTAAAAAACTTTAGAGTAACTTTTTCCAGTTTCTCAGTAAAATGATAAATTGCTAGGTTATATAAGAGGAATAAAACATTGCAATAACAGAAAATTAACTTTTAAAAAAAAAAAAAATTATTTTTGCAATTTTGTGTTTGTCTTATTGACACAAAAAAGATGAAACATTTATAGCTGCTAAAACAGGAAGTACCTTGTCACAAGGACAGTTCACAACAATAGATATAACCTGCAACCTGTTAAACCTGTGTATAAGAGGAAAAAAAACACTTTGGGATGTGCTGTTATTGAATAAAAACAACAACAAAACAAAAAACAAAATGCCAAAAAAGCACCCCAAAAATGTAGTTAAACTCTTAGCAATCATATTAATTATAATTTATTTTAATATTATATTTTTTACTTGGACTTAACTACACTAGATATTTGTAAGCTTGCTGTTCCATTAATCAAGCCATTTGGCTTCTTCTTCTTCTTCTCTTTCTTCTTCTTCTTCTTCTTCTTCTTCTTCTTCCCTATTTCACTTTCTGCAGGAGCACATTTCAAGTAAATATTTGTCATCACTTCATTTTGATACGACCCGCAAACATCTGCATACGATTCCTCACGTCTGACTGGATCCCAGTGTGTGCAACTGAGATCTTCTCATTGGAGTTTGGCTATAAAGAGACTCCCGTGAAGACTACAGTGGACTGAAGACAGCGAGTCATGTTGAAAAACTGTTCAATATATGAAACGAAGAAACGAATAAAAGGCTATAGACGTGACATTATGTCATTATGTCATGTACGCATTATGTTAATAAGGTAAATGTGAATGAAAACCTTCTCCGAGGCTCTGTTTAATTAATGAAAGCACTGGATATTCAGACGTACTGCAAATATCTAATATTAAACGAATTCATCATATTAAAGATCTTATTATTTTATAACGGTATAATTTTGATAAACATTCTTAGCTTATGTAATGAAATGGGATCGTTTCGTCTTCAAGTGGCTAATGCATGCACTTCGGGTTGTATCAATTTGCTCACAAGACTGACTTTCAGGCTACAGTACATCACACTGCAGGTGCTAAATTACTCTATTAGCATTGACTCCTTCCTGTATTTTGCACCTTTAGATAGAAGGATGCCTAATTGCATATTCATTCATGTTAAACACTCAAAACGGACAGGACGTGCTATTTTATTTGAAAGACGCAATCCTCTGTAGACATTTTTTTTAACTATATCAAAGCCCATATCAGAGCCTCAGCATGTTTCTTCTATACTTCTACATTATCACATGAAAAAATATTTATAGATGTATTTGTTTTACTATATTATTCATGAGAAATATGCTTAGAAATCATTTTTTAAAAAAAAGTTCTTTAGCATTTATTTGTATGTATTATATATATTTAATTTGGTTTTGGTCAGGGTTGCGGTGGATGTGGAGAATATCCCTGGATCACTGGGTATAAAATAAGATTAAGATTAAGATTAATAAACAGTCTGTTTGAGAAGCCAATCCAACTCAGGGCATGACACAAATATACTGATACCTACTTATTCTCACCTCGTCTCACACACCTCTGTAAGTCACGCGAATGTAAACGATAATGTACTTATTTACATCCAGGGATGATTTAGAGTAGCCAGGGAACATGTAAAACTTCACACAGGCACAGGCTTAGACTCAAACCAGCAACTTTTTTGCTTCCAACCTTTTTAGTACTCTTTGAAAAGCTTTTGGATTTTCTCCCTGGTAATATTTGAAAAAACAGAAAAGGTCATGGCAAACCTTTTGGCTCCTCATGACAGTTTTTTTTGCCTTGCTTTGCCAATTGCTTTTGTAGATGAAATGAAAAATAGAGGTTCGTTTTCATTTTTGTTCCCTTCAAAAACCATGAGGGATGTAAATGTTTGTCCTCATGCATAATTTGGCAAAGGGCTGGACACCCGAGGATGAATTGAATTAAGCTGAAAACAAAGAATCGTTGATAAAAAATAAATCCGAGCACGATGTGCAGTGAAAGACAGGACGAGGAAGAAAAAAAATAATCACAAATAAGAGGACAATGCACAATAAAAGACAGGACACTATACCAAAGTGCTTGTGTGCCACAGACCTCAGGCCATGACTCATAATGTAGACTATGTATACTCTTAGGGCCAGGAGTGTGTTCGTACTGGGAAAAGTCATTGAGTTGTAGTGCACTATAAAGTACTGCTGAGAAATAAGCGACTGTTCCTGTGGAGGTGGTTAAATGATATGAGGCAGTGTGCGGTTATCTGTCATTCCCGTTTATTGCAGCAGTGTTTTTTTGATATGGAGCCACTTTACAGACGTGCAGGCCAAAGATAGAGATGGCGCTTAAGATGGGACTCAGAAGTGTCAACAAAATAAATAAACCGAGACATGTTGAAGTAATTATGGGTAAACTCGCTTTGGCCTGGAGTGCTGATTTATCACGTCTTGGCTGTGTTTCTTCGAGGCCGCCGGTGCTGTCCTTCGCTCCTCGGTGTGAGAGCTCGAAAAGGACTCGTCCCTTGGCAGAGCTCCTTTGAACGCTAAGTCCCCTTATTTGAGCCGAGTGGATTCAGATGGCTTGGCTGCAGCTCAAAGGCACACGGCGCACTGGGTCAACGTATTACTTCAATAAACGAGAGGCGCTGATGCTCTCAAGTGTGGTGCCTTTCAATCACCCAGCGAAAAAGCTCCGAGCACCGGGTCAAGGCCTCGGAGCTGGAAGAGAACAGGACCACAAGTTGTCCTGTTGAGTCTGCGTTAGCCCTAAAAAGTCTCAAAGTCTGCAGCTGGATTCGAACCAAGACATGCTGTAAATTGGTATCATCTGGTACACTAGGGAATCCCAACTCTTCTTTTTTTCTTTCCTTCGTCCTTTCTTTTTTCTTTCCTTTCCTTTCTTTTTAAACCAAATTGCTGTAAGATGCGACTTTCCACTTTTGGTTAGCAAACACGTCGTATCCCACGGTAAGCTCTGTCAAAATTTCAATACAGCCTATTCTTTCAGGGGGATTATAAGGCATCCTGAAGCAGGGGAGAAAGCAAACAATCAAACAGCTGCAAAGTTAGAAAAGTGCTCGGAGTAATCTATCTTCTGTCATTATTTTGCTAAACCGGTTGCGTTGCCATGTTTACTGACATAAACACATATTTGTTTGCTTAGTTGATTACCCTTTAAAAACATTGGCTAACTTTTTAGAATTCTACTTTCACTAAAAACATGACTTTTTCCATATAATGTTTTTCATATAATCTACCACAGAATAATAATAATAATAATAATAATAAGCTAGCTACAGAAATCACACCATCTCGCCAAATGATCCATTTACATTTTCATACAAACTGATTGCTTTGACCTTTATAAATGTTTGCTGTAATGTTTGGGGGTTGTGCTTGATCATTAGAAGATTACATGATTAAACTATGAATGAAGACTGTACTTCGACACTGTAAGTAACATTTCTCTGAAGCATTCTCCAAACAATTTTACCTTTTTTATTGTTTTGAGTTTTAAAACTTGGCAAGATGATCGAAACGAATGCTTGCTTAGTGTCTCAGCAAACCTGTTTTCCCACAGGATCTAAAGGAAACGTTATCAACATGTCAGTCCAGTGGGAATATTTCTACAAGTTAAAACACAATGGGTGAAAAAATTCAACACCCTGATTTAAGTTCAGCTTGTGTAACTGGTTGCTGTTTTGCATGTCTTTATCGGTCTAGTGGCTCAACTACACCTCCCAGCTTCAACGGTATTTTTCAGAGCCCTAAAGTTGTGTAACATAAACATAGCAAAGCACCGAGAGGTTAATTTAGGGTTTAATAATGACTAATTAATGTGCCTCAGTGAGCAGGACAAGCAAACAATTCAGACTCGGGCTTAATTCATACCTCTGGACTTCACACTGTACGAGTGGACTGGAAAAGGCTTAGAGACCTGTTACACTCTCAGTTTGTCAGACCACACACACACACACACACACACACACACATGGCTGTGAATGTAGCCTTCTGTCTCTTATCCAAATTGGGGATCTGTCCTCAGATGCATATCTGTGATTTTACAGGCTAATCCAATTTTCGCTGGAGCTCCTCTCTCTCTCCTCTCATCTGGTGAGCACATGTGCTGTGTGTGTTTTGATAAGAATAATCTCAAGCACATCAGCTTGATTGGGAGGTCTGGTGGCTATTGGCTAAGGCAAAGTATATGTGGGGAAAAATAAATAACCAGTTTGTACATTTGATTTAATTAAAAAAAAAGTTTGAAAGCTTAAAACTATATTGTCCTATTCAAAGGAAATGAGCAATTTAGAAATTTAGATATCTATCTATCTATCTATCTATCTATCTATCTATCTATCTATCTATCTATCTATCTATCTATCTATCAGCTAAATTGCATAATTAGCATTGTGAGGATGAGTTAGCTAGCTGTGATCATTGAATTACCTAGCTTTGATCATTGAGCTAGCTGTGAGTGTTGATTTAGATGACTGTAAACATTGAGTTAGCTAGCTATGAAGACTGACTTAGCTAGCTGTAAAAATTATGTCATTTAACTGTAAACACTGAGTTAGCTAGCTATGAACTCTGGGTTAACTAGCATTATCATAACATTTATTAGCTAGCTGCAAACATTAAGTTGTAATTGGAGAGTTAGCTAGCTGTAATCAGTGAGATAGCTAGCAGCTAGCTGTAATCAGTGAGTTAGCTAACTCAAGCACACATTGTTCATTGTGTAAACTTATTTAATCATCATAAACCCAGCCAAACTGTTCAGTATCTCAGATTTGCTTGTGTGGTTTATGGAACCATTTTCTTTCTCACATAGTTTAGTTAGTTGATGAACTACATTTGGGGTAAATGGAGGATTGTGTACATTACACATGTGTCTGAATTAGGTACTATTATTTATAAGGTTTAGTGTTATAACATGTATTAGAACTGCCCATGATGCAGTAACTCATCAAGATACTGTATCTATTTTTGTGATGAAACATTTTCACTTTCTACACTGACCAAAACAATCACTCTGCATGCTAAATAATGAATAAATAAATAAATAAATAAATAAATAAATAAACTCACCAGAACAGTCACTCTGCGTGATAAATAAATAAATAAATAAATAAATAAATAAACTCACCAGAACAGTCACTCTGCATGATAAATAAATAAATAAATAAATAAATAAACTCACCAGAACAGTCACTCTGCATGATAAATAAATAAATAAATAAATAAATAAATAAATATAACAAATGAATAAATAAATAAACAAACACACTCACATAATGTTTTAGTGTCTAATAAAAGTGATCATCCGGAAGCTTCTGGAAATTTGCACCCTCATACAGTAGTGACGAATGTAAAAATATATAGAGACCTGATACTTTTTAAAAATGATATACCAAGACATGATAATCTCATGATTGCAAGTTTGTAGGACGTTGCACCGCATGCCAATGGAATGTTCTGAATGGTTCGGTTTAAAGCAGGGTTGAGTTAACACTTGCAGCTTTAATTAAAACTTAATTCATACGAAACCCAACAAACTTGCTCCCACTCATGAGAATTCCTCCAGCAATGCTCTGTGCAGTATTGGGTTAAAAAAGAATGTTTCATGTGATCATCTGTTTTTGGACTGAGTGGACTTCCCTTTCACAGGCTGTGATTGCCGGTCCTGTGGCCAAGGAGAACTTTTTCAAAATGTCTGTGGTTCAGTGTTTAGGAGAGCAGAAGGGAACAACTTTTAATAAACAATCTAATGGGTCCCATACGTTACCTCTCTCACATCACGCTTTTATTAGAGCTCTCCAGTAGAGGCAGCAAGCATGCACTAAGCACAAACACACACGCACACACACACACACACACACACACACACACACACACATACATACATACATACAAAGAGAGAAAGGGTGTGTGTGTGTGTGTGTGTGTGTGTGAGAGAGAGAGAGAGAGAGAGAGAGAGGCAAAGAGAAAGAAAGAATCAGCTGATAATTAACTGCCGTCTGAATATTTATAGGAAAAACATTATGACTAAATTACTTTTGTAGTCGGTTGTTGACCTTTGAAACACGTTACTGTTTTCATGTTGCACTGTTACCAACGAAACATTTCATTTGGATAGGAAATAACCCTTGTGACTTCAAAGGAATGGTTAAGAGAAAAAAGACGAATTTACACAAATCCTCCACTTATATGCAAAGTACATGCTGAAATCTTCACACAATCACCTCAAACGGTGTTGAGTTGTTGTGTAATCTCAGGTTTCTGACAAAGATGCATGTAGTGTTATCTGTAAAAAAAGATGGTAGTTACTGTAAATAATATTTATTCATACTATAAAAATTGATAACAGTAATGATACTTTGTTTGGTATCTCTAGGTCAAGAGAAAAAATTTTAGAGAACAACCTATAGGTGAAAAATGCTTATTACCATATAGTATACTGCATTTAAATTTTCTTTTAGTTAAGTTTAACTTTATTTGTCACATATACATTACTGCACAGTGAAATTCTTTCTTCGCATATCCCAACCTTTGGCGTTGGGGTCAGAGCGCAGGGTCAGCCATGATGCAGCGCCCCTGGAGCAGGGTGGGTTCGGGGCCTTGTTCAAGGGCCCAACAGCGGCAGCTTGGCAGTGCTGGGGCTTGAACCCCCAATCTTCCAGCCAACGACCCAGAGCCTTAACCACTTGTTAAAAGAGTACAAGATTAAAAAAAGATGTTAATACAATGAATTCATTAAAGCAAGCATTACATTTCCAAATATCTAGACAGCTAGCTTTGTTTTTTTTTTATCAAGTTACCAAAACATTTGGCAATATAGTGTAACTATTAGCTACCTTCTATACCATTACTATACTGTTACCATTTGGTAACTGTCAACAACTGGTCTAGCTTTAGCTCTTTATCAGCCTGAACATCAACTTTCCAGTGACAAGTTGGTTATAAGACATACTTAATATATTGAAATAGCTAGCAAAAGTAGCTAGCTAGACTAACAGTTCACCATGGATGGTTTTACTCATAGCTTGTGTGGTTTGTAATATTATTAAAGCTCTGAAGTTTACTGGCAAACATGTGGGCTGTCCAGTAGATATGAGGCTCTTTGCTGCTTGGGTGGCTTCGGCATCTAGTTACAGAGTAAAATGAATGAAGTTGTTTGAAGCTACAGCCGTGTTAGCTATACAGTAAGACATTTTAATCTACCAGTACTGTGAATCGTTTCTGCCTCCTGTGTTAAACTGGATTGAACAGTGTATATGATTGTACACATTAAATGAATTCTTTACAGTAAAAACTTGAACCTTTTGCTCTTTGACTGCATTTGAATTATGTGAACAAATGGGTTTTCTGTGAATCATTTGATTATTACATTTATTAAAACCATGCCACTGTATGTACTGTACAGTATGTATATATATATATATATATATATATATATATATATATATATATATATATATATATATATGTATCCAAGATATTCCTTCCTTCAATCTTTGGCAAACCTTCCCAGATACTTTTCTCTACAGAGTGATGGCTTGTCCCACCATGAAGCTCTACCTTTATATGTGGTTCAATCTGTACACAAACTTCATTTTTGGATTAAATCCGAACAGAACCCTGTATTGTTCTAAGCTTCCTTTGCTGAATTTAACAAAGCTGGCATATCCACCACTAAGTCATGGAAGGGAAGCTCCACTGTTATTAAGAGCTTTATTTCTAATTGATAAAATGACTCATAAGTATGATGTCCTTGGATGAAGTTTGTGAGTTGATGATTTACCACTTTCCTTTTGTTGAGTTCTTTACATGCTCTACAATTAAGTCACGTATCCTTGTAATGGTTGGAGAAAATGCTAATTAAATCCATAATGTAAAAACAATATGAAAAAGGGATTTTAACTATGAAGTAGTTTAATCACAATTACAAGGGTAGCTACGCAGGTGAGTCACATTAGGGTTAATGCCAATTAGCAGGACGTAGGCGTTGTAAAAGAGCTCAGGCGGATGCTGGTGAGGTCCCCCACCTCCCCAGCAACATGAGGCAACTATAAAACATCATCAAACATAATGAGAATACATGCTAAAAAACATTCAAACCTAAACTTAAGACTTTAAAATGTAAATAGCTAAATATTTATATTTTAATATACTCAATAGTATAAAAAAATTACGATTAATTGGTGGGGTAAATTGGAAAGTTTGTGGTCATGGCATTTCTTTCCAAAAAATTTCCTACCTCCATACTGCTTTGTATATAATCACAGAAAATCCAAGCAATTGCACTTGTTTTGTTAAAAATTCATATAGAGATTGGCTTGACAGAGCTACCACCTCGAAAATTACCAAGCAATCTGGTACATTTCAGGTCCATTTAATTCCATTTTATTTGAGCAATTTTAATACTGGACCTTGTCAAAAAGAAGGTTTACAGAAATCAGAATGTTGGTCTAGAGCCTAAATGAGTAAGCCAGAGTCGGACGGAGGCAAAGAAAAACAAGGAACTAGAGTTAAAATGGAACCTGTGCTCATCTGGATGACACCAGAGACTAAGATTATAAATTGTCCTTCTCCAACTATATACGTTGACAGTGAAACAGTATAAATTGGGTTATTTATTATAAGGATAAGCACAGGACAGTCTATATGAATACAGCAGCCATTCTTGTGTACAAACTCACAGTATCCAGGTGAAATCATCTACTGACACATGGATAAGCCTTAAGCGTAATTTTTTTTGAGTATGTTACTGTTTTTGTCCTACCACTGGTTGGTTACTTGCCAGTGAAGAAGAATTGAATGGTTGTGTGACTGTATGTTGAGCTGTACATTTAATGGGTTTATCACTTATAAGGCAGAACTAAACTGTGGTGTTGGTGTAGTTGAGAAAAACAGTTCATTTTACTCAGATTAGTTTAGCCAAATAGATCAAATTAATCACAATTTTTTAATCACGATGTCAGAATTTGAACAATGTTTTAATTCCTGCAAAACCATCATACATGGTTCTAATCATGGTAGACTTTTTGTGAAGTAATTATACAGCCCTATAGATCATAATGACATTTATGAAGGTACTCATACTGTCTATTATTTCAGTCTAAAGTGTAATTTAATGAACAATTATATACTATTCAAGTAAGCACATTCCCTCAGTTTGTCCCTGACTATGAGCTTGTAAAGATCTTCAGTAACCAGTATGGATACCAGTATCATGTTGTTGTGTAGTCTGTTGCTCAAACATCTCAGACTCTCCAGGTGTCCTTGCAACTTCTTACACAGTTATTTCAACAAGAACATTCCTTACATTGAGAAACCTTTCATGACTCCTTTCATGATTCTGTATGAACAAAACTACGCAAGAAGCTGATTTTACAGCAGGGACACAGTTCAGAAAACAACATAGACAAGGTCAGTGCACAAACATGCCTGATTGGTGTATGGCACACAAAACCTGAATAAACGAACAACAAACAAACCTAACGTAGTCTGATGAAACAGCATCCATAATACATGGACAAGGACGCAGGCTGAAATAGCCAGACATGACATGGAGGTCATCAGTAATTAAATTTGATAATTGTGCTGCTCTGTCAAAAACAAATCATATTATTAAGAATGTTTATTATTTAATTAAACTTAACTCCAGAACTTAAATATCTATAATAAAAAGCAATAAATACATAACAATATATATAGTATTGTGTAGTAGTAACAAAAAAATATATATATATAAATATATATTAAAAAATATAAACTAATATATTATAATATATATTATTATAAAATAAATATATAAATATTTCTTTATTTATTTTATAAATATACAGTATATATAATATTATTATATAATATTGGATTATTGGGATTTGGATTCATAATGCAATCTGATTTTGGATGGCTAGCTGTGTCTCAGTGTTATATACAGTATATTATAGCACTCTTGGGAACTAGTGTAACTAGGGTAGCAGGGGTAGAAAGGGATGGCATGTCCTGCATGTTCATAAATCTGTGCACTCTGATGCTGCTTGGGTATTTGGGACAATCTATTATATAACATTATTTTGAATGGTTTGAAATGACATGAAAATTTTTAGTTTTTCTGTGATTGGGTGGTGCTGGGTATTTTCTGTGGTGATGCTCTTCTGCCAGGCCTGTAATGCAGGAATTTTCCATTGCTGCTTGTTTTGAAGGCTCCTCATTCTCCTCTTCAGTAGGTTAAATTCAACTCCGTCTGGTTCAGGTTGGGTTACAGACTTGGCCATTGTCAAACATTCCATCGTTTAGCCTTGTGGTTTCGTTAGCCATATGTTTTGGGTCATCGTCCAGCTGTAATATAAAGTGCCATCTCCTCAGTCTTAAGGAATTTGGATGAATTTGAGATATTAGTCTTTATAAGGTCTCCCATTACTGCTGGTAGCAATCATATCATCAATAAAGACAGGTTCCACTGGTAAGCATGCATGCCCTGGCCAAAATAAACATAAACATAAATGATGTGTATACTTCTGAACTGGTTGTTTTTCTTTACACCTTTCCTCATTTAATCGCTCTAATTTGTCTAATATCTCTGTACGACCTCAGGTATTTCATAATCCAGTCATTCTGTATTTTAGGATCTTTCAGTGGTTTGTATGTTATCATAAGCATTTGCTGTCATGTATTTGATACATATATGCCTACATCTTGGATAATGCTCTTGATCTGTTTGACAGCTTGTCCTCAAGATAAGTGCTATTGTTCTCTACTGAAGAGCTGTCCAGTGGGCAACCTCACAACTTAACTCAGACTCACCAGTGCATTTCTGCTTTTTAAGACTGTACCTTGTATTATTTTCATGATGACCTGCTTTACTAGCATTAAAACTCTTTTGGTTTTCACAGTGACACAAAAACACATTCAAGGATCCACATATTCACAAGATCTAAAAGTCTAGACTTTCTGTTAGCTCTCTTGACATACTGACATTCAGATGGTCAAAACCCAGCTGAGTTCCCAAATAACCAGGCTCCCAAAATAAGAAAGCAAAATTTTCTTATTTGGTCACCCCACATATTGAAGTGTTATGATTTCGGTTACCCAAGAGTTCCCATTAGATTACACATTGAAAAAGAGTTCCTATTGGGTCAGCCATTTAAGAAGAGTTTCCATTGGGTCACCCACTGAAGAAGAGTTCCCTATTGGGTCACTCACTAAATAACAGTTCTCATTGGGTCATCCATTCAAGAAGAGTTCCCATTAACCAATATAGAGGTGTTCTGATAGAATTGCCCGATGTATAAGAGTTCCCGTTGGGGTTGCCCAAAGTAGAAAAGTTCCCATTGGATTGCTAAATGAGGAGTTCCCATTTGAGTGCCAAATGTAGATGTCTTCTGACTGGGTTGTCAATTTGTAAAAAAAAAAAAAGAAGAAAAAAATTCTGACTGGACCTCTAAAAGTAGAAGAGATTCGATTGTCCAGTATAAGATTTCCGATTGGGTTGCCACATGGTGAAGAGTTCTGATTGGATCACTAAATGTAGAAAAGTTCTGATTGGGTCGGCCAAAGTAGGTGTAAGTACCTTCAAATAAAATCTGATGGTCTGCATGTTCAACTTTCAACACATTTGAAATAAGCTGAAAAACAAAGCCAAAGCAACAGAAATGATGTAAATGTCCAATTAAACAATACACACAGCAAATACTAACATTTAACCTATTACGTTAAGTGGTCCCAGCTGTAAACTGACCTCTGTGCTGACCCAGGACTCATGGTACCAAAGCACTTTGGTGTTTTTATCCTCTTCCATCTGATTTTAAACCTCTCAGCAATCTCTAAGCAATCCCCTCCTTCATCAGAGTGAACTTAGGCCCTTGGCCAGACATGCAGACACACACATTAACAATCTGGCAGGCAGATCATGGCCCTCATGCCAGAGCATGTTGAGAGCCAGGGCAGCCTACTTGCACTGTTTGAGCACGTCACTCATAATCTCCTGGCCACTGTTGCTGATAACTCAAAATGACAATATAATGAAGGCCACAGAATGGCATACAAGAGTACAGCATTTTACAATCCAGTGAAATATCAGCCAAAGTACTCCAGGGTAACAATGGATACTCTGAAACACATGTGATGTCCTGATCATTGTTTTTTTTTTAATCTCTAAATAATGGGTACCATTTATGCCAGTGACTCATTATTTACATTGCCCTGTTCACACATTACCTTTTAGCCTACGGCTTAGATATAAGATAAAACTTAATTAGCTAAAAGAACTGCCAAACCAAATGTAAAAAAAATAATAAAATAAACACAGACAGATCGTCTTGTATTTTTCATTGGTTCTACTCAAAAGTGCATATGCCCAGTACACAGTAGAAATGCAGCAGTACCCCACAAATATATTCCATACAGAGGAAATTCACATTTAAATTCAGTAACCACTTAATGCTGAGTTGTGGTGAATCTGGAGCTTGTCCCAGGAACAAAGAAGGCAACACAATAGATGGGACACTGGTCCATCGAGAAGCACCATGCAAACCAATGTGCAGTTTAGTGTGGTTAGTTACTTAGCAGCATGTTTTTTCAGCAAGTCTTGGGAGGAAACTGGAGACTCCAGAGGAAATTTCACACAGCCAGTAACCTGAGATCAGGATCGAACCAGGGACCCTAAAGCTGTGAGATGGCATTGCTACTTGTTACTCCAAGATGATGCCTAGTTTTTCAGTTGAAAAGTAAATTTAGCGCCATGTTAACAAATTTGTTCAAAATTCGAATATATATCATTGTGATGAGTTAACAGTTGAGCTACTTAATTATATAGTGATAGTCATTATGATTTAACTTTTAAAAGGTTGGTTTAGTTGAAAGTAATGTTTAATAATCCATCCATTCATCCATCCATCCATCCATTCTTTAAACTGCTTATCCTGCAGGGTCATGGGGAACCTGGAGCCTATTATAGCAGACTCAGGGCACAAGGCAGGGTACAGCCTGGACAGCACACTCACACACCCATTCACACACTACGGACAATTTAGAGATCAATAGACTATGTGATGCATCCAAAGCTAGCATTTTCAATCACATGATGTGGTAAAGCTTCCAAAATTCAGCCATGTCATTTGTCGACGCACTGGCTGGATGCACTCATCAATCGCCAACGGTGAAAGTTTGGTAGCATGTGCAGCCACTCGGTCTGCTATGAAAAGCCCACAAGATGGTGAAACACCATACATCTTACTGTATTAGCCCTTTTCAGCACTCCCCCCTGCCACATTTGGGCATTGTTTGTGAGTAATTTAAATCACTCACCCATCCACACTTCCTCCAGGTCTCAGAGGGGAGGGTGCAGCTAAAGTGGAAATGGTGGATTAATTAGGGAGACTTCCCTCCAGGGAGGCATTAGCCAGAGCAGCCTCTGTCGAATGGGATGCATTAGCTGCTGAGCCCTCTGGCACACTGAAGCCTCAGCTCGGCCCAGGTAATTAATAAGGCCCCGGTGCAAGTGACGAAGACTTATTTGGAGCTTATGGCCTCAAACGGTCTGCAGCTGCACCGAGGAGAATTGGAATAAAGCCTCATTCCACCTCTCCAAGTTAAACGCAGGCCTGACTCTAAAGCTTGCTTGGTTCAGTGCTATTTTCTCTGCTGGTTAATGCAGCAATGAGGCATGGACGTACGCTGATATTAGAATTAGTGTTTAAGTGACTCCTTTGGGGTGCTGAGCCTGAACTGCATCCTGAGGGAAAATATACTCTGGGATATTAATCCCATTAATACTACAGAATGAATTGGTGAGCTAGTTCTTCACATAGCAGATTGAAAGCATTCAAAGCCACAGCTAGTTCACTGATCTGTCCTTGGCTCCACCATCACAGGGATTCAGTGGGGAAGCAGGGGATCTGCTGACATGTGGGATAGGATGGTCTGATTAAAATATGGTGGTTAAAAATGTAGATTTTGTGCATTGGCCCACGCATTTAGGCACAGCAAACCTAGCTATCTTGAATCTGTTCTTCAACAAATAATAAAGATTTAAGGGGGGAAAGTGAAGGGCTATGGACATGTGTCTTGGATCAGAGGTTCAGAAACACCTGGCTGTGGACACACATGGGGTCTTGGGTCATTTGGTTCTGGGACAGAGCACTGTGAAACCACGGATTCAGGCTTCCTTCAAGCGGAGAAAAGACTCCATATTAGCAAATGAATCAGAAACTAATTAACTAGTAAACGTTAAAGAGAGGTGACATCAGGCTAGTTAAGGTCTGATCTAGTCAACTAAAGTAACTATATAGCACAGTACAGTTATATAGCATCTCATAACAAGTGTCTTTGTCACATCTTGTCCCTTTTGATTAGGAAAACTTGCCTTTCCTCTTAAGCTAGTTTTACCATGTAATTAAGTGTCACACTCCACAAGACGATCCTAATAAAATCTTGGCCGATCAGTGATCACAGATTGTGCAATAATGTTATCCATATCAGATTAAAGAATCAAGATCTTCTAACCATAAACCTACGATATAAAATGATTGCATTGTGTTCACACTATGAATCAGCATGATCTGTACTTGTGTAGAAAATGAACTTGCATAAACTAGCTTGCTTCAGGGTTAGATGGAGGACATTTTGTTCTGTTCCTGCATGTTTAGTTTATTTTTCAATACAAATGTGTGTTTGTTGCTGTGTTTTGGGTGTTTTTTTTTTGGGTTTGCATAATCGTCTTATCGGTGGCTTTAAGACAAGCACCGGAGTACCTGTCAGATTCTGAGATTTTAATCATAAATTTATGAAACTGCCAGAATTTGGGTCTCAATCCATTAAATCAGCTGCCAGTGAACACATCACGTTATGTGTTCTCTACTCATGACGCTACTTTTTTTTTTATATATATATATATATATAACTTTTGTGTACAACAGCAAAATAAGGCTGAATATGGTCATCCATCAATATATATATATCAAATATAGTTTTTGTGAACTGGACAGTATCAGCTTTTGGACAGACCAGTATAGAGCTAATGTCGAGTTTGCTAGCTTGTGAGCAACATTTAGGCAGCATTTAATAAACCAGTCAAGCAAAACCCCAGTAGGATGCTAGTTAGTAATCCGCAGTCCAACCATTTCGTACAGACCACATTTTTTCTATTGATTCACAATTAAAAAAATAAAGGGTGCCAAATGTGCAGAGTTAAACTTCAGTTACTCACAAAGTGCACTTTTCCTCAGGAGCGAATTCCTTTTGTTGTAGTGTCCTCGACCATTTAAGCGCCATTTTTCCTCACACCAATTTTGCTCACATTCTGTCAGCTGGAGGAAAAATGATGGCCACCGTATTTCAAAAACAATATTTTCTGAATGAAAACCATGCTAGCAAGAAGACTGGCATTTATAGACCTTAGACACAACCAGAAACAGCCCAAACCAGCTTTATTTGCTGGAAACTCATAATGAGTTTGATGCATGACTGACAAGCTACAAAACCTGGTGTCAATCAAATGTGGCATATAGGACTGCAAGTTCCTCATTCCAGTGTGACAAGACAAGCATGAAATAATAACATGAACAATAAGCGATGTGCAGCTGCATGTGTCTTCAGAATAGGTAGTGAATACAGAGTCTGTGTGAAGTGCTGAAATGTTTTATTTGAATTCCTTTTCAGCATCAGATCTGCAGAAGTCCAGTTTACTGCAGTAGATTTAACAAGGGTTTACTCTTTTCTTCTTCTTTTTTTTTCCAAGATCATGTTTGGAGGAGAAATAAAGGCGGTGCCAGTTATCCTCCTGGGGTGTGGCAGAGGTATAGTTGGGTGAAAGTTTTGACTCATGGTACATTCGTTATACACACTGAAGGAAAGCGAATACTTGCTGAGATCACAGATACGGCTGTCAACTGTTCCCTGCTGTTTTTGTAGTGATCAAGGCTTTGTTATAAACTTGGAAATATCCGCCCAGTATGGAATCAACAACAAATTCAATTATGCCTTCCTCTCTCTCTCTCTCTCTCTCTCTCTCTCTCACCATGATGTGCTCGGAGCAAGCCGCTGAACATATGCTCAGGGAAGCCTTCTCGCGTACCCATTTGCTTTCATTTGTGTTTGTGTGGTCAAATTTAATCAAGGAAGCATCTGGGCCCGTTTAATGGGAGTAATTGTCCTTTCTGCACGCTTGTGTGTGCAAGCGCATGTGCGTGTGTGCATGTGAGCCTCCTGCGTTTCGCGAAACAGCTTGAGGTCACGCTCGGTGTGCATGCATGGACAGTACCAGAGCATGTCTAGGCATCTATCTGAGAGGCTATTGTAATAGCCAACATCAAACACATTCCTCTGTGGTTTGCTAATTATGCTGCGGCTTAACTTGGCACCGGCGTGAGAGATCCTCGCCAAAGTCGATAAATCTGTCCACAAAGGCTCGTCCTAAGCGTAATAACAACCCTTGGCACCCAGACCTCCCAGAGGGACAAAATAGGCTGCTCCAGCCTTCAACAGTCGCCTTCCTCCCTAGCTTCAGGCAGCTCTTTCAGGCTTTCAGGTAAGTGTTCTTTCTCTTTTGGGAGAACACACTCCAAGCTGGCGCTGTAGCCGTACCAGACCACCATCCAGAACGTTCTCTGGGGCCCGAGGCTCACCGTTAAGCCTGCTTCTTCTCCTGCTGTCCGCAGGAATGCGCAAACACTTCAGCACCAGACGCGTTACATGCTAATACCACTGAAGTATTTGTTTGCCTGGGATTTTTTTCCCTCACAACTCTGAACAATGCTTTTACTTTTCTTTGTTTTCTTTTTTTTTTGGTGGAATCGCACTAAATGGTGTTTACCATTTCTGCTTTTTTTTTTCTATTTCAACATTTTTATAATCCGTCACCTCAGTTGGATAACCTGATCACATCCACATACTTTCCTGCATATTTGCCTCACCATTGGTTTGGTGAGGTTTCCTGTCTAACTTTCGAGCAGAGCGTTTCAGAAGAAAAGGTGACTTCCTTGATGCTGTTTCTACCCTATGCATGCAATGTTTACAAGCGAGGCAACAGCCATGCATAATAGCAGCATGCAAGCCGGGTGTACGTACTCCTATTTTACCTACACTATTGTACCAATAATCCCTATGGAGAAAGAGCCTTCTGTTCTCTTGTTCTTCATAATGACCCCCTGGTCCCATTAGTACCTTTCTTCCCATCCATCCAATTCTTGCTGTTACCAGGTTAGTACCGTAGGTGGATATATCCTGGCCGATTTACACAAGCGTCTGGATGGATCATGTGGTAGTATAGCAAGCAGAAGATGATGAATATTAATGATGGGGCCTTTTAAGGTGTTGGGGTCTAATTAAGGAGCCCTTGTTATGCTAACGTTTGAGTTGTCCTGCGGGGATGTGAATGGAGACGAGGCCTCTGTGCTACCCCCAGTGTCGTGTTTAGCGTGGCCAATGATCACAGTGCCTGCTCTGTGTGTTTGAGATCGTTAACGCCGGCCCCTCGACCTGCAACTCCCGGACTCTGAAGTGGCTTGGTGGTGGCCTCCAGCTGTGAGGCTAATTAGAGATGCGTTTTCATAGCAGCTCCAGATGATAGGCTTTAACAATATCCGGTGAGGATGAGGAGGAGAACTTCTTTTGCTGCATGCGACACCAACTTGTCTCCCACTGTGTAGATCAACTTTAAAATGCTTTGGGAAGGATTTCATTTCATTTGCTCATACTCCCCCAGCACTACTCACAGTCCCACTGCTCGAGCTAAACTTTGTGATTACAGGGATGCGACGCCCTCCCTCTGCGTTGCCTAAGAGAGGCTCCAGGCTTCTTTCGGCTGCTCAGCTCCTGCTTTGCCATCTCCGTTGGGAATGTGCTTCATGTCCTTAGCCTCAGATGCTATTCCCCATGGTGCTTCCCTCGCAGCACCTGCCTCACCTCTTACCTCTCCCCCCTGCCACCTCTCTCTTCCCTGATCTCTCCTTGTTGTGCATATGCAAAGGAAGGCGACGCAGCCTCAAACGAGCAGCGCCCCTGACAGCCTCATCAATGCCGTTGACAGAATAAGGACAAGATGATGATCTGAGGAGGGCTTGCATGGTAAGGTGCAGCCTCACAGCGGATTCATCAAGCCACCTGACGTGCCTCAGTTCAGATTTGCCTTCGTGAGTGGCTTCCCATGAGAGCTTTGGCCCTTTATCTTCACGTCTCTGTTCCACCATGACGAATTTAAATTTCAAAACAGGAAACTTTCAATCCGAGCAGGATCAATGACGATTGCGCCTTTATCATTAAGTTTACCATAAAGCAGTGGCCACACTTGACAGGAGAGAGAAGATGTGTAGAAAGGTGATGTGTTTTTTTTCTTGCTAGTGTGAAGCCACAGTTCCTTGGAGTGTACCGAGGTTAAAACTAACATCTAAAGTTATATTCGGCAAGAAAACATAATAAAAAGAAAGATGTCAACAACTTGAACATAAACAGTTGTTGAGGTGTATCTTTATGTCTAGGTCTGCCTATTTACTTACACTCATTAGCCACATGAGTTTATAACATACTGTAAACAATAGATATACAATTACTAGTTGATACTCATCTATTCCCATGCACAATATTTTAGCCAATGAAAAAGGACAACTGTAGAGCCACCAGTGACCAGATATTTTAAGAAATGGACCACAGACCAGACAGTGATTCAGATACAGTGCTGATAAATGAGGGTGTGTTTCTAAGCACACAAGTAACTTTGTTGAGTCATATCCAGGCATATATACACAGTGTTTTAGAAGAAGCCTTCACATATACATTACAGAACAGTGAAATTCTTTCTTTGGAGGTTGGGGTCGGAACATAGATTCAGCCACGATACAACGCCCCTGGAGCAAAGAGAGTTAAGGGCCTTGCTCAGTGGCAACTTGGCAGTGCTGGGGCTTGAACCCCAACCTTCTGATCAACAACCCAAATACAGTGGAACCTCTGCATATGAATTTAATTCGTTCTGGAGGCGAGTTCTTAAGGCGAAAATTTGTATTGCGATATAATTTTTTCCATAAGAAATAATGTAAATGCAGATAATCCGTTCCAGCCACTGTTACCAATATTACCAATTTCCAACACTATAATCATATTTTAGCATTTGAAAACAATCAAAACATTTAGAAAAGACATGCAAATGAAGCAAAATATAAAATAAGTAGACATTAAACCTCAATTAACCTTAATTTATGATTCCTCTTGCCACCAATCTGTCAACAAATGTGCGAAAAATCACGAAGCATTTGAACGCATGCCCAAGGCAACGTTGGTATTGTGTGTTGACTCGTTCGAAACAGCTTTTGCTGACAAAAAAAGAATCGTAAAAGTGGTAAACTCGCTTCGGTTGGCTTCGTTTGACTTTTCACTGACTAAAAACAACTTTTGAGAGGCTCCTGGATGTATGCACAACTTAGCTGGTGTTTGGTTCGGTTTGGTTTGATTGCTTGATGCAAAATTTAAATTCTTAAGGTGAAAAATCATAAAGGAAGGCATTTGTGTTCCACTGCTTCTGCTTTAGTCAGAACTAACGCCAAGAAAACCTATGCTTTGACTTCGTCTTTGGTCTTAGCAATTTAGAATTAGAGACTTATTGGTACATGCCAAACTAACTGTTTTTTTGCTCTTTTAAGACTGGAGTCTCACTGCACTGTCCCAGCCTGTGGGGTGGCGAATGTTCCTAGACTGCAAGTGACGCTTATCTGATCATCCCTGCAGGCCAGAGTTTAGATTATCAACCGGTCCATTCATCACACCTAATCGACTGATTTGTATCTCCTTCGCTCTGCCTGTGGATGAAGTCTGTACTTACTGTGTTACTTCAGTTCCTTTTATGAATAATGTCCTAACACTCATCTTTCTCCTCAATGAAAGCCTACTTCTCAGACAAAAAAAAAAAAAAAAATAATGGAAATAACTAACTGCAATTATGAGGTGATGCTATCTGTATATCTTGGAAATCCCTACACAAATTAATTATAGCTTTTTTTTTTTTTTGATTGGTAGCCACTTAGACTTGACCAAACAAGGCCATCCAAACTCCTCAAAAAACAATGATAAAATCTAATGACATTACCTAATAGCTTTAATTTAACATAAACGTCCCGCATTTTAGCTGCTTATTAAAGCGAACAAGCTCCCACAACTTAATAAACCGAGGCTGTGTTGTTGTAAGCGGCTGTGACAGTAACGGAGCTGACACAGGCACCGAGTTTCCTAATGTCCCCCTGAGGAGAGGTGCACGAGGGGAAAAACAGTGGCTCATCACAGCTGGAGCTGTGTCAAGCATCATTTGCCTTTTCACATGATTAATTTGATTTTAATATCTTAAATTGAGGGCTGATTAATTTTGATCACATGCTAAAAACAATACACACTCCATTAATTAAAAGTTTTTGGGGACTTGTTGGTGCAAAGTTTAACCGTCGCAGCCGAGCTACGTGATTTATTGACGTGCTTTAAGCTTGCCACTGCACATGAATAACTCGCAAAATTGCCAGGTTGTTTCGGGGCACTAATTGTCAATCATTTTTGTTTTCCCTGAGTGTTTTAGAAAGCGAAAAGTTCACCTGGGGCTCTGATCGAGGTCGGTTTTCTTCCCCTACCTAAGGCCTTGAGCCAAATACCTGCACAGAGAAGATTTTTTTTTTTCTTTTTTACACAAGAAGCCTGTCAAACCTGAAGCTAATCCCTTCTCAACGCTAGGTAAAGTGTCCAGGAATGAGATCTCTCTATTTATGTGTACAGTATGGCATTTCATCCTTTACTGAAGCACCTGAGCATGACCTTTCTTGGAATGCACAGTAAAGTCTAAGGGGACACTGGAAATGTTCACCTTTCCTGTCCTGTTGGTTTCAGAGCTGACTATTTCCAAATTTTAGGTAAAAATCGTCTGCTAGAACTCTGCTTTCTGGCTTTCATATCATAAAATCAGTTCACTGGGATAACTGAGCTCTGAGCAGCGCGCCACATTTACCAATGATATATTATAGTGTCTGAAGTATATGGCTCGATAACAGGAGTTTCCTGCCTATAAAAGTGGTGAAGAAACTCTTGACAGTGAAACTTTCACTGCAGTGATGACTGGCCTTGAAATGTATGAAGCAAAAACATGGCATTTGTCTCCGTAAGAACAAATGGGTGGACTGGGAAAAGTATGCCACGAAGGGCCCAAGGGCGCCGTGAACGCAGCTCCGCAACAAACCCCACACGCTTCCTTCTGCGCGTGGCATCTTCAGCAGGAGGGCTGATTTCCTACATCATTAATTGCTGAATAGATTGCTTGTTGAATTCTTAATGTGTTGCCAATGTGTGTTTGTCATTACCGGGTTGGCACGGAGCAAATGGCGCAGCCTCCACTTACATGGCCTTGATGGATCTCCAGAAAAGCACAAGACAAAGGCGAAGTCTGTTGTTTGCATGTGACTCAAGGTGCAGTAATTTTTACAGCTCCTCTCATGCCATTCCTCCCCCCCCATTCAGCCGGTTTTATACATGTATATGAATAACAGCGAGGGCGATTATGGATATTTTATTGTTCCGAGCGAATATGTTGGCAATCGACCCGGCGGACTGGGACAAACGCTGCTTAACCGGAAGACTCATTCTAGTTCTTACCTGTAGGAGTCGAGCGACTCGGGATTCATTTTAATGCAAAAGCAGAGGGCTTTCGGTTTAATGCATATTCAGTGACTTTGCATGTTTTAAGCTCTATGCAAATATTATTGGATTTTGAAAGGATTTGATGGATTTTCCATGGATTTTCGTGCACAAACGTTGGCGAAAAATAGAGTGAAATATCTGTGCCTTTTGTGCAGAAGATTTGCAAGTATGATCAATTTTAATGAAACTGTTCCCCCCACCATAGAAGGAAGAAAGATTGGATTTCAAACTATCATTAATCGTAGCCCAGGCATCATATACACAGGATCCAGAAGAGGGGGGAAAAAATCCAGTTCCTTTGCACTTATTTCCCCTCATCATTTTGGTAGAATAATACAGGCCATGTTTTATGGAGTAAATATAAAACTCCTGTGTTTTATTGTCTGTTTACAGGGAAACTGAGTGAGTGAACAGGATGTTCTTGCTATTTAACATTATTGTTAATGATCCTAATAGCTCTTTCTGTTATTATAATTATTATTATCCTTGTCACAATGCAATGCCTAATTCCAAAAAAAATTCCTTAATATTTTTCCCTTCATATGCCTATATCTTTGTTATGGGTTTTGTAAAATCCTCTCTAACCTTGGCCTTCATCCATCTCTGCTCTGAAACACAATACCAACAAAAGCAAATCCTTGAGAGGGGAGAAAAAAAAAGAAAGGAAGGAAAAAAAAAACTGGGAGCCATAATGGCACGGCTCAGACGTGTGTTGTGGGCGTGCGTAGACGTGGCGTAGAGCAGACGGGGTCTGCTCTATGCCGACCCTGGCGTAGAAACGCGACCAGGGCCTGGACGACATGTCTGCACTCGGAAAACGATGCTCCCGACTGAACGGCTGCCTGAGGGCTTCCTCACTCGTGTCCACTGACGGACACGACTAATTTTGCTTTGTGTAAACTGTACACACCTCCAGACACAACGAGACACCACGTCCTCTTTCATCATTCCAATACTGATGTAGACACGAGAGAGAGTTTATTACTGTGCAGTTTGTCTTCTTAAAGAGGCAGCTTGTCCAAAAAAACGAAATTTACACAACTTTCTTCAAACAGATTCGATCTGTCCAGACAAGTTTTGGTTTTCTGACAGACCTGTTAGGTTAATGTTGCTAGCAGGTAAGAAAAAAAATCTTAGTCGTTAGTTTAGCCTCTTAGCATCAGACTGCATGTCTGAATCATTACATGCTTGCTTTAGGGAAAAAAAAAGACTAATTGCACACAGTTGAAGAATTGAATCCAATCAATCTCATGATTAACAAAAAAATACAAATCAAATCAGAATTAAATTCTCATCAACATCTTTCCATTTTCAGCCAAAAACAAAGAAAATTCTCATTTCATGGAGAAGATTCCAAAACCAGGTGCTCGTGTGGACTGTTTGCTGTAAAAAAGCTCTTATTTTATGGGAAACATGTAAAATGTCACCTAATAAAACAGCATCCTTTACTGTGTCATTTTTTAGACAACAGCGTACTATAAAGCCTCAAAAAATGACAAAAATGTTAGAGATAATGATTTCAAGGAGGTGTATAATTTAGATATGATACTAAACTGGTAGCTAAAACTTTTTAGATATGGGATAAGCTATATAGATTCCCTCATACCTTCAGATTATATGGAACACCGCTACTGAGAGGATCTCATATCTTTAGATTATTTGGCACATCCAAAATATGTTTAAAAAAAAATTTATTTTAAATTGAGAAGACCACATGCCCCAGAACACCTTGCCACCTTTGTCTCTCATAGGATTGTTTATTCTGCAAAAAAGATGACCCCCAAGTTATATAGGATCATTTTAAATAAAGCTAACAATCTCAGATAAGTTTAAGGGTCACATCAGCTGACTGAATGTACAGACCTTGAAATCACCGGATTCATTTTCTTTACATCTTCTCTCTCATCTTTTATTTACTGTTGTGCCACAGCACTATTGAGTTCTCGATTCGGATTGGTCAGAAAGTCTTTTTTCAGTAACAGTAGTTTCAACATTATTCATTACACCATCACAACGTTAATAAAGATAGTTCCAAAGCAAATCACTGGGCTATATTAACACGCTTGTTCCAACACAATACATTTCTGCCATTTGGCAGATGACCTTATCTAGAGTGACTTACATTTTATCTCATTTTTATACAACTGAAGGTTTAGGGCATTGCTCAAGGGCTCAGCAGAGGCAGCTTGGTGGACTTAGGATTTGAACTCACAACCTTCCCATCAGTAGTCAAAGACCTTAATCACTAAGCTACCACAGCTACCATAAACAGTATTGTTTCTATAGTAACGGTTTATTTACCGGGATGTTTATTAACTTAAATGAAAGGCTCCTGTGTTAGTGCTTTGTTACTGGAAGTAAGTTTATCATAATGTACCACAGTGTATCAGTAACAGTGTATTTGGTTTATAGTTGCTATAGTGTAAGTGATAACAGGAGTTTTACTGATGTTCAGTAAATGGAAAAATTGTCAGCTTTGGAAAGTTAAAACTCTTCAGGAAATGAATATGTTCCAGGAAAATTTGGTTTTATTATTTTTCTATAACAGCATGCCCCCATCGTGTTTGTTACCTCATGCATAACGCGAGAGAAAGAGATGTGTTCTCTGTAAAGATGTTTAATGCTACAGACGAGGGTTTTTGTTGCATAACCAGCGTGACACTCTAAAGGGGATCACACAGAGATTCTAAGTGCTTGCCCTTTTCTCCAAAAAAAAAAGTGTTTCAGCTCACCCTTGTTGTGGTTTTTACCGTGTCTGAAAGCCACTTGTGCCATGGCAGCGTACCATGAGACAAACATGATGGATGTGTTTTGTCTCGAAAAACAGCCGCCGTTGTGTTTATCTGTCAACGGAAAATTGTTGAAGTTAAGAAAAGTAGGACGAATGATGAATGAAGACGTTGTTCAAACGTCTGGCGTTAATGTCAAGCGGCGACGATGACACGGAAAAGCTCGAAACCTAAACTAACGCTCATGTAGGATTGTGATCAGTGGTGTGATCTTCTACTTATAGTGTACTTAGGAGTGCTCAATTCTCCTTATCTGTTATAGTGAGGTGTTTTGTATTAGCTAATATATCACATATATTAATGCTTTTCATATACAGCGTGTATATAATCATGTCACCTAAAATTATTAGCATCTCTACACGATTAGATTTACGGCTGGTTCTGTAGGGCTAAATGCACCGTGGGTGAGCTGCTGGGGGCAGAGTGGTTTCGTGGTTTGTCTCACACCTCTGGGGTTGTGGGTTTGATTCCCACCCCCGTGCTTCAGGGGTTTTCTCTGGGTACCCCAGTTTCATCCACAGTGCAAAGACATGTGCTGTAGGCTGATTGGCATCTCTAAATTGTCTGGTTTGGGTGCGTGGGTGGGATTTTGCCCTGCAGTGGGTTGGCACTGTGTCTATGGGGTGCTATGTGGTAAATCAGTGGTTAAGATGCTTGACTACCGACTTAGAAGGTCGTGAGTTCAAATCCCAGCACTGCTAAACTGCCACTGTTGGGCCCCTGAGCACGGTCCTTAATCCTCAAGTGCTTAGCTGTATAAATAAGATAAATATCCATGTTGTCCTAATCAGCAAGTAGGCATGATGCAAAGTTTTCCAGTACCAGTACATTCTCAAGCTACTTTTCATCACTAACATTTTTTAAAACACTTTGTGCTTCATGGAGATTGACTTGTTACAAATCTCTGGCACTCCTTCCATAAATGTTAAACCTAAATAAACATCTCCTCACATATGAATGATAGAAATCTCACCATATGAATGATAGTTTGTATGTTTTTCATCTCATCATAATAAGCTGTCAGAGCTGCGGTTATAGACAATTAATCAACACCTTCCAAATTATCACTCAGTCACTCATTTGGTGCAGCAGTAGCTCAAGTGGTTAAAGCTCTAAGGATTTGTTGATCAGGGTTCAAGCCCCAACACTGCCAACCTGCCACTGATGGGCCCTTGAGCAAGGCCCTTAACCCTCACTGCTCCTGGTGCGCTGTATCATATCTGACCCTGTGGTCTGACCCCAACCTCCAAAGTTGGGATATGTGAAAAAAGAATTTGCTGTCATTTATATGTACAAATAAAGGCTTTTATTGTATTCTCTGATGTATTTGCTTTATTCTGGTCAGATTCATCGTGCTTCCGGAGGCTATCCCAGGAACACTGAAGTGTGAATACACCCTGACTGTCCATCACAATCTGACCAATCGGATTTGAGAATTTGAGATTTACATTAGAGATACTATGTGTACATATCAAACTATATTTTTGATATTCCTTGTTTAAAGTCACATGTAGGTTACTCTGCTAAACTCAAAGAAATCTTGTATGTATTGTATGAATTATAATCTTGCATGAATCCATATGTCACATGATTTCTCATTTAGTGTTCAGTTGCACCTCACAGGCTAAGAAATAATCACATGCTTACTGTAACTTCCAAGTTGCTGATGATCTAGCTCTTTAACAACCTAATTAAAAAAAAAGTTGGGCTTACTTCTTTCCTGGGCTTTAGCTTGCTAGCATTAATAGATCTTTTCCTACCGAACTAGCACGAGCATGTGTTTATAGCCGAGTCACTCTGAGTGTCTGTTAAATGCTGAACATGTAAAAACGCAGCTATTAGAAGTGTGAATGTTAATATTTACAGTAGCTGATGTGTATATGGTGAGCTGTTTTCACTGCTAAAGCTGTAAGAATGTTTGTGCTAGCTTTTTATGTTACTAGAGGCACAATTTCAGAAGCCAGACATAAGGATATGTCTTTGAACCCTAGCTTAGATGCTGAAGGTTGTTTTACTTGTATTCTTTGTGATGTTATTTACAGGTTTTTGGGCTTGTTTAGATGATAAAGAGGTGAGCGTTAACGTGGGCTGTTTTCTGATCACACACACACACACACACATACACACACACACACACATACACACACGATGAAAAATCTATTGTCTGCTAAGTGTCTTTTTTTTCTCTTCCATTGTGCTGTCACCCTATCTTTGGATCAAAAGCCCTCGCCGGCCGCGGTTATTTACATTTTAAAATCTGCATTTTTCATATATATCTGTCTGCCACTGGTTTTAATATCGCCGACGTTTCCCACGACACCTTTTGTTTTATTATGCATTATGAATTTCTTCTTCTCTCTCCTTCATCTTCCCAAATCCCCGTCCCCACGCCGAGGCTTATGAGGCCAAGTGTTTTATCAGGAGGAGGGGAGATTTATCATTTCAATCTCATTTCAATAAATAAAATAATCTCTCTCCTCTTAGAAGTGACAGCCGCTAATGCTATTTTGTCATCATCGGACTGAAACTTGAGGAGGGAAGGGGGGCGAGGGGGAGATTCGTGGTGGTGGTGGTGGTGGAGATGGTGGAGGTGGGGGGTCCACTTCACTACACTTCAATTCACTTCTTCTAGCACAGGGGTCACGGCTGCAGGAGTTGGCCTTTAAGAACAAGCAACTAAAAGATCTGTAGGAGGATCTGAAGTGGTGCAACGCTGACCTTGTTCCTGTTCTTGTTCTTTAAACGGCCCTCATTACAAGCACATGGAGGCTCTTCAGAAACGTCGCTGTCACCGCAAAATGAACGCGTTCAGAAACAAGACCGTCCATCGGAACGCCATCTTTTATTTTAATTGCTATCCCGTTTTTTCCTCCTGTTTCTTCTTCGTTTCCCCCCCCTGCCCTGAGCGAATCGAGGGAGATGCAGCCGAGAGCTGACAGGAAAACAATTGCGTTTCAAATTGAAGTCCCAGCAGAGGATGTTCAGTTCCTTAACCTGACATCCGTTTTTGCACACGCCCCACACACGCACACAAAAAAGAGAAACGAAAAAAGATGCCTGTTTAAGAGAGAGAGAGAGAGAGAGAGACAGAGAGAGAGAGAGACAGAGAGAGAGAAAAGAGGGACGGTCCTTTCTGAATATGTGTTTTTCTGTTTATCATTAGCTGACTGGGTGCTTCATCATTCTGTGAGAAATCCCTATCTGCCGAACATAAGGCTGCGAGACAGCGGGGAATCAATCTTTTGTGCTTGGGCAGATAAACACAGGACGCAATCAGAGGGGAGACGGAGGCATGAAGCCGGGCGCAGGACTCACGCCGCTGGTGATGGATGGCGGAAGTAAAAGTGTCAGGATGGCATTATGCAAATAGGGGAGGCATCCGAGCATCGCCCTGGTGATTATGGGAGATGGGGAGAGCAGCCCGTAGTCCCCCTGGCATCACTCCTGCCCGCCTTTTCTCTTTTTCCCCTCCTCCTCCTCCTCTTTTACTCTTCCTTTCAGCTTCTCTCTCTCTCTCTCTCGCTCTCTCCCTCTGCTTTGTCGTGTCCCTGCAGGGCGTCCTGGGGGGAACGTGTGGAGCTCTGGATTAGCCCCTGAACCAAACTCCTTGCTCGATTTTACTCCAAGGACGGTGATTCAGATGGGATGTAGACTAAGGTCAAAGGTCACAATGACATCCTGATACTTGAATGGAGAGGTGGAATGATGAATGAAATGAATGAGTTTAGCAAAAAATGAGAGAGCAGCAGCATATGGAATTTAATCCATTTTTTCACATTTTAAAGTTTTTTTTTTTCTCTTTCCCCCAAAACAAACAGTCAACAAAGACATATTTGGTGTCCAACATCTGCTTCATAAACTGCAGACTTGAGCTATGAGGCTTTTTCAAATAGGCTTTTTTTTATTATATCTCTCATCTGAGACAGATTTAATGTTAGAAACAAAATATAGTTCCTCAGAATCACTCTTTTGTGTATGATGTCCTCACTCTGAGGCTGTAAATTTAGGGCTGTTTCTGGAAACATATGACCACTCCAATGCTACACAATTATCCAGATTTTATTTCATTATTTATTCCTCCCAAAACAGTCTCCTTAAATTTATTATTATTATTATTATTATTATTGGTGTTTTATTTATTTATTTAATTAATTAATTACAAGTCATTTCTTCAATGTAAAACTTTAGAAATTTTAAATAATGTCCAGACCACTCGATTGCTTTATACAGAATTATCCTGATTTTTATTATTCCATTGATGTTTTCTCCAAAAATGCTTTTATTTTAATAATTATATTATATTATATTATATTATATTATATTATATTATATTATATTATATTATATTATATTATTATTTTTTATTAGTAGTAGTATTTTTTAATTAAAATTTTGAATTTTTTATTTTAACTCTCTGATCCTCTAATCCTTTGCTTCATGTTAAATTCTATTGCAAGTAATTTTTGGGAAAAAAAATCTTAATTTAAATTAATTAGAATTTGACAGTATGAGATTATTAATGAATAAATCTGTGTACAAATCTGGACTTTTTTTTATAATTGGTGCCTGAAAGGGTTAACATAAAACAATGTCATACAAAAAGAGCTTAACACAATAGCAAACAGAACAAAAAGTCAATAAATACATGAAACACAGACAACAGCCTATACAATAAACCTCATGAACATTACAGTAAACAAACCCCATAGAAAGGCCATGCTTCTGTTCGTCTTTAAACATTCTGTAGCCACTTCACTAATCCAGAGAGAGTAAATAAATAATAAAAAAAATCTGTGAGAGTCTGAAAACACTCATCTCTCAGTGAGCTGCCTTTCAGATAAATTGTTCACATCGAACAGAAGTGGCGATGATTTAGGTTTAAAATCTGGACTTTCGGGTGAGTTTAGTTACACACGCTGATCTGTGCTGCAAAAGTCTGCTGAAATATTTTGAGTCACAACAACCGAAGCTACCTGAGTTACGTGTTACACGATTTCACACATAAAGATTGTGGGGATTTTTGACTTCAGAAAAAAATAAGGAAAAAAATCTTTGACTATTCAAGCCACTACCGCTAGTGGCACTAGGTACTTTCCACAAGAAGGGAAGAAAAACAGAACGAAAGGAAAAGCACAAATAAACAAACAAATAGACAGTAGGTGGTGAAGGCCTCATGTTTTTTCAGATGGATGGTCCGTCCGTCCATGAATGATTTTTAATAAGACATCTCGAGAACGAGGGCTTAAATGAATGTAGGATTTATAATAAATGATCACCGTAATCCACAGATGAACTGAATTGATATTGGAATTGACCAAACAGGGCCAAGGTCACAACAAGGTCAAATATCTGAAGGTCAAAGAATATTTCAAGGGCATTGTGTTGCGTTCTTCTAATTCTTTTTATTTTAAAGTAAACAGATACTATACTATGATACTATCTTTAAAATAAAGGTAAAAAAGCTTGAGCTGAGGTATACTTTTCTAGAAGCATGCACATAGGCCTAAACCCATCCCAGTGTCCCCTTTCCGAAATATTAAAAAGGATTTGCAACACAACATCCCAACTGAATAAAACGCATAAAGAACGCATAAGAATAAGAAGTTTCAGATTGCTAAGGTTTGAATTTCAGACAGAATAATACCTCTGACCTAATAGTCTACTCAGCATGAAGGCCATAAAGGAGCATGATAGTGGAGTTTACCATAACAGGAACCGATTTGCCTTCATTATTCTGTGGGAGAGCGCATTTCCCCGCTGCAAAACTGCAAATAATTAATGACCCCGCCGTGGATGAATATCATCATGTGTAATAGTTTGTCCATTAGCGCCGGACAACCTTTGACGGCGGACTCCCGCAGCGCTATTTCCCAGAGACGAGCCCGAGCTGCCAATCCCGCCGCGTCTAACTTTGGCACTCTCCATAAAGCGCAGACAATACCACTCTGTTTCGGCAGATTGGATCCATTTGCATTGGACAACTCCTCTGCATATAGATTGATGGGTTTAATCAGCGAATCAGGGAGAGCGCTCACCCATCAATCATTGTCAGCCTCGCCTTTTATTCAGGGCCTGCGCTTTCCTGACTCTGGCTCATCAGCGAGAACGGGTTCAGATAGAAGAACCGAAGATGAAAACTGAGGCTCCTGCGTGTCTCAGCAGGGAGGAGGAGATTTTCCACCGCAGGTAAAACGCAAAAAGAGCGCCCAACCAGCTATTAGGCAAAATCCGAGATCTAGAAAATGTCTGATTTGTTTTAAAACAAAATCACAGACAATTTGTTGATCATACAGGAAAGAGGGCCCTGAGAAACTCTTCCTAGCAATACATTCCACCGGAACTCCTCTTATATATCGCACTGTGCCACACATAGTGACACATCAGAGCTGGTCCAATTAAAATGAAAAGTGTTAAAGTCTTTTAAAAATAAGAATAAAAAAAAAAAGGAGCTGAGTGAGAGGAACGTCTTTCATTCTCACATGCGGGTGACACCGTGTTGATTGAGGTCTTGTTGTGCAGATATGCCGTCCCATGACACCACATATACAGGCAGAAGGTGTTAATTGAGATGCGGTGCCATTGTGTTAGGAAACAGGTGAGATGATCTGGACCTCTCTCAAGTGTCAACGACTAAACTTTTACCTGAGACACCTTCTCTTGAACAATATCGCTAACACGTCGCACTTCCCTTCCCTTCGATGCTAATTACTGCAAATTCAATTAAGAAAGAGTGCAAGAGTTAGATGAAGTTGGACACTGAAAGTGTGAGATTTTCTTTCCGTCTGATTCCCGACTTCAACTCAAGGTGCTAGAGTTAAATGATGAATGCAGACTGATATATAGACGAAGGAAGAAATTGCTCAAACCTTAAAACAAAAACTTATTTATTGATAAATATCGATTACACATACATATTGATTACAGGATCTTTGACTAACCTGATTATTCACACCATAGAGCAGGAGCCCCTGAATTTTAGCCCAATAATCTGCTTACTGCATTTTTTCTGCATTTCTATATAGATAGATGGACCAAATAAATTCAAATGTTGGTATCCATTTTATATAATAGTATCTTTATTTGGATTTATACCTTCTCTATAGTGGGTGTGGCTTAGACAAGAAGGATCACCCAGAAACACCGCATAACACTAGAAAAAGCTCTGATCTCAATCTCAGCTACATCATCCCAGTTCATAATCGGTCAGAAATAAGATATATGTAGCACTGTTTGTTTAATGCAGATATGATTTATTTCAATTCAATTCTCAAAGCAGCTTTACAGAAATATAAAAAGTCAGAATTCAGAAACGATATGATTAAGACAACCTTGAGAGGAACCAGACTCAAAGGGAACCCATCTTCATCTGGGTGACCCCGAGAGAGAGTGATTAAATTTGACAACTGTATATAAAGTCAAGTGGAGCTGTGGAGCTTTTTTTGAGGAACTTTTGAGCAACTAGTGTGAGCATCAACCGTCCTGTCGAACCCACCAAATGATCAATGATGGAGACCTGATCACAAGAACGACCCAGATGACAGCAGTTCAAATCCACAGCCATGGTCCCCAAGAGTTTCTCTCCACAGCAGCAGTAAGAAATGTCAAGTGATGAGTCTCCAACCATTAGTAGGCCATCAGCATGGATCAGGGTTATGTTTTCACCAGGCCACAATATACAATATACTAGGGGCAGTGGTGGCTCAAGTGGTTAAGGCCCTGGGTTGTTGATCAGGGTTCAAGCCCCAGCACTGCCAATCTGCCACTATTAAGCAAGAGCCTTAACCCTCTCTGCTCCAGGGGTGCTGCATTATGGCTGACCCTGCACTCTGACCCCAAACCCTCCAAATATGGGATATGCGGATTTCACAATGCTGTAATATATGTGTGACAAATAAAGGCTACTTACTTTATGTATTCCCCAAAAAACAGCAAAAACAAACTAGTAGCTTAATATAAACCACTATGACCTTGATCAGGCATGAATGATCTAAGGATGAATGACAAGATAAATATTTCTGCAATGCCACACATTTAATTCAATTCAATTTTATTTGTATAGCAATTTTAACAATGGCCATTGTCACAAAAATCAGCTTTACAGGAAACTTCGAAATAAAATGACAAAGTTTTAATTTATATTTCTCCCAGAAGGGGAAGCCAGAAGCAAAAACTCCCTGAAACGATGTGAGGAAGAAACCTTGAGAGGAACCAGATTGAAAAGGGAAGCCATCCTCATCTGGGTAACAGTGCGATGTCTGTTGTTTGTCTTGTGGGTCATACAGATACATGAAAGTAAAAACCCCACACTCACACTTTTGTTTTTTTCCCCCTGTTTTTGTTGTCGCACAGCATCCCTGTCTTGGTGCATATATTCTGAAGGTTGTGACTAGAGAGAAAGAATGTGTATAATATATTCATCTTTAGTTACATCTCAGTTACAGTGGTACAGTATTTCTCTCTAGGGCTCTGCAACAAAACACTTCTTATATTAAAGGAAATCTCCAAAGAAATATTACTTGGCAAGACGTTCGGATTTTATGTCTTGGTCCCTTTTCTATACTGGGCTTATTGGCAGGTTGCTGTGGAAAAAGAAATCCCACCATTGATTGACCTGCAGTTTGCACATTATCACGTTACTTAAAGGCACATCGTGAACGTATTGAAGTATTTGCCAGAATCAGATTTTTCAATCAGACTTTATTGCCGCTATTATAGTATTTTGTGCTGTACATGTAAACATCCTCCCTGAGATTGCTTGATATAATGACTATATCGTTTACAGTACGGAGAGTGATACTGTATTAATATTTGACTTCTGTAACCAACACTGAGACCTGGATGGAACATAAAGCATGAAGGACACATTGGTGTTAGGAAAATTCAAGACGAGGAAGAAAAGAAAAAAAACCCCCCTGAAATGCTTATGTTAAAAGCAAGGTCATCTGGTCCCTATTATGAAAGCCACTGGCTCTCCCCAAACTTGATTAAACACAAACTCTAGCAGTAGGTATCAGTGATGGAGTAAGAAAATGGAGGGCCCCATTTCATTACCACATCTCTCAGAATCCGGACACTGGTGAGCAACGACTGCGTTTTATGACACTTTTATATTGGGTTTAAATAACTTCCTCCTTGAAGTCGCTTCGACAAGGGGAACGCAAGTCGGTAATAAAGAAATCCGCAAAACTATTACTGGAGGAAGAAACTTTAATACCGAATATCTCTTAATGACAGCGTTCCAATTAGAGCGGCTGCATTTTCCCTTCTAGCCGCGAGTCAAAAACAAAACAAATAAAAGCAGCCCGATTTAGAAAGCTTATTAGCCTTCCAGTCCCATAGCAATTAAAGCATTACAGCTCCAGAACTTCTGTGAGTCTCCGACGGAAAACATTGAGGTGGTCCTGACTTTAGAGGTGGTCTGGTGCCGTGTGTATGTGCGCGTGTGTGTATTTTACGGCTTCAGCATCCAATGCAAACACATTTACTGTAATTCGCTGAGCGTTTTGTATGTCGAGGTGGTAATAATGAAAAGATTGTGTGTAAATGAGGCACAATTTAGACAGAGAGCTAATGCCTCGATGCACTTCTACGCTCTCTGACTCACAACATACTTAAAGGGATGGTTCACGAGAATCGGATTTACATAATTGTGTCATTAGAGCAAATGTCAATCAGCGAAGACATGTTTGGTGTCTGACATTTGCTTCTTTAGTTTTGCACTCGGGCTAACAAGAAGTGGTAGCTTATTTCACCCAAATTAGTTTCTTGCTTTGTAATTTCACTTTGAAATAGGATGACGCTGCATGTACAAATTTAAGTTTAAAGCACAAATGGTACAATTCTGCCTTTAAACTGCAGGATGCTGGGAGTCGTGCCAAATTGCACCAAAGAACAAAGTGAATTTTCCAAAATGGCTGCCTTTTTAATGCCACAGCATTCAGCTGCACGGCGAAATTCTGTTTATGTTTATGTTTATAGATGACAGTAAATCATACCATGTCCTGGCACAGCGGGTAGCATTGCCGCCTCACAACACGTCTCGTTTGATCTTGAGCTTGGGTTAATGCCTGTGTGGAGTTACGTATGTTCGTCTCTTGTCTGTCTGGCTTTTCCCGAGGTTCTTCAGTTTACTCCATCTGCAGAACCATGCTAATAGGTAGATCAGCTACTCTACATTGCCCCTAGATGTGAAATGGACTGGATTTGATATGGATTTTAAGTTCAAGCATTTATACCCAATGGCTCAATAGTTAAGGCTCTGGGTTACTGATCAAAAATTCTTGGGCTCAAGCCCCAGCACCACTAAGCTGCTGCTGTTGGGCCCTTAAGCAAGGCCCTTAACACTCTTTGCTTCAGGGTAAAGTATTATGGCTGACTGTCCTTACAAGCTGTGATATGTAAAAAGAACAACAACTTTTGTTTTACTGGGCTGTAATGTATATGTGACAAATAAAGGTTTACCTTAAATTACACCTAACATTTTTGGGATAAATTCTAACAGCAAAAATGATTAGGATAATGATGAATGAATGGATGGATGGATGAATGGAATGGATGAATGAATGAATACTCTGTCCAAACCAACATCAGCAAGTCCAAGTGACATCATGTAACAGCAAACCCAGGCAGAATAAAGATGGATGGATGAGTGAATGAATGGATGGATTGGATGGGATGAATGAATGGATGGATGGATGGATGGGTGGATGGGTGAATGGCTGAATGAATGAATGGATGGATGGATGGATTGATGGCTGAATGAATGAATGGATGAATGAATGGAAGGCTCGATGGATGGATGGATGGATGGATGAATTAATGAATGAATGGAAGGCTGGCTGGATGGACGGAAGGATGAATGAATGAATTAATTCTATTTCCAAACCCACATCAGCATCCCAAATCAGGTATAGCAAACCAAGCAGTATAAAAATGAATGAATGGATGGATGGCTGAATGGATGGATCTATGGATGGATGGATGGATGACTCCTAACCTACATCAGTAAGCCCAAATCACATCACTTCAGATGGCAGATGTTTAAAAATAATAAAGTTAATAATGTGTTATCTTTTTTTCTTTATTTTCAATAATATTAGATATTGTGATATTAACTGATGAACTTCACTTTACAACTCTGTTACCTAAATTCCACATAAGTAAATGATTACTTTTAAAAAAGATCTATTTGAAGTAAATCCTTAAGGCCCTTATGCTATTAGCATGGCTTCTAGTTAACCCTGTTTTGTGTATTTGAAGCTCTTACTTCCAACATTATTATTCATTTAAGAGCAAAATGCAATCATGAAACCTTTAAAAATTCAGTGTTAAAATGTTTTGGTTTTTTTTTTTGAAAGAGCTAAATAACCTAAAGCTAACATAATAACATGAAGCTAAGTGACACTCCAATCATGGAATCACCTTAAAAAGACATCTATGTCTAACAGGGATTGAGGAATCTTAAAAAAAAAAAAAAAAAAAAAAGACTTAATGTTCACTTGTAACCCTTAATGTTAGCTTGCAGACACACTTTGTTATTTGCAATTACAAAAAGGCTGAAAAAACCTTTCATTTAACACGCACTGATTTCCAGCAGCTTGATAACATCAAATGAGTCACAGTGTCACACTCTCCGGAGTGAAAAGCAAGATAAAATACAAGTGAGCTTCTGTGTTTGATAAGGAAACGTACTGATGAAGAGCTGTGTGCCACAAGGGGGGGATAGCACTGCTTACACACTTACTCAAACGGTCAGTTGGTGGCTCAGTGGTCAAGGATTCAGGATGCTGATCAGAAAGCTATGATTTTAAACCCCAACACCACCAAGATCCAGGATGCAGGACTTTTGAGCAAGGGTCATATTTTTTATTTTTTTTTATTTTTATTGATTACTCAATTATAATCTGTCTTAACTGGATGAAAGCATTAAAGTTACAAAATAAAAATCCATGTCCATACACACATCTATACATAGATGCACCCGTATAATATGACCCCCATGATACTCGTGTCCGAATTCCACTTAGCATCACGCACATATTTGCTAGTTAACGGCAAGCCTCGACATATTCAGCGTCACTGAAATATCAACTCGGGCAACACAGCTCTGCGACATGGTACGTTTTACCAGCATAAATCAAAGTTAGTGGATATGTCTGGCGTTCTCCATAATTACACAATGATATGCTATCAATAGTTGGCAGAGCCGGTGGGAGTGCAGTTAATGCCGAAATGTAACACAGATCACAGTTGGTCTCAGCATGTTAAGTTGGCAGGCGTCCAGGAGCGGGACAGGTTTTCTCTTGTGTACATGGGAAAATGCAGCCTTTCAAGCGAAGTCAAAACTATAGGCAGCTTGATCCATTCTTTTTTTTTTCCCCCCACACTTTCTTTCTTTTGCTGACTGACCAAGCCAGTTCCAGAGCAGAAGCTGTGGTCTAGTGATTATCTCACGCCCTCTCACACACATACACAGACACACACACATACACGCACACACATTCCAGGTGCTGATTAGACTCTCAGGCATAAATCATACTTTCGGCTCCTGAAGGCAACACAATGAAGTATATTTCCTTTCAGATGCGTTACTTCATACCTGTATAGTATCCTCGTTGAGTGTAAATGGCCCGCGATAGAGTCGAGCGGTGATGAGATGCCTCAGGCCGTCTCTGTAATGATGTTCCGAAATGATACCATACACACATATACTCATTAGGGAAATCAGGGTGGGTGTATCGTAATGACAAACACTTCGCCGAACATCTCGTTCGTGTCCCACAGTGTTATCCGTCCTCTCATATTTCTCATGCGCCGTCGGCCAACGAGAGTCGGCGACATAAAGGCGCAGGTGTGCGTTTTCCCCCAGGTTTCTTTGTGCTTGCCTGGGTAACAAGGTTTAAAAGCTGCTGGTCAATCTTTTTGCACGTCTATTGTCTGGATGGGGTTGACAGGGCAAACCAGCAGTGACAAATGTGGACATAAAGGACGTCTTCTGCTTTAAATGGGTTTAAAATGTTTTGTGGAGGGGGAGTGGGGGTTGGTTGAGTGTCTAGGGGCTTAAGGGTGGGAATAGAGGCTGCGGTGGGGCAGACTTTTTTGTACGGACAGGATAAAGAAGCCTTTTGAGAGGTTTTGGAGTTCAATAGCATAAGCAGCAGCAAGGCACACAGTCAAAGCCAACGGGACAGGGTTACACACTGCAGGGTGTACAAGCAACCATCCGAACTGAATGTAGTCTCATCTATCTGAGATATCTGTCTGCGTATTTGCATTAGCGTATGATGAAATCTGTACAAAAATTAAGCAGGATGTGTACCTTAGCAAGGATGTGTGCCCTTTAAAGCCTGGTTTATGCGTAATCTTAAGTACCTCTGAGAAAAGCCCAAAGAAATCTCTGAAAGGACATGGAACATGTGAAGATTTCTCAGAACAATATGAGGTTTTAGATCTTTGCAGATTGCAGATGAAACATGAGGTGGGGGCAGGAGAGGAGCAGTAAACAGGAAGTCGTCCTGGGTGAAAAAGAGCAGACTTTTTTTTTTTTAAACAAAGTGGATGAATTCTTTCAGTTTTTAAAGGAAAATATAGCGCAGAAGTGCATCGTCTCTATAATGTTGGCCAAAGGTAGGCTACAAAAACATTGGGTCTATGAAAAACAAAACAAAACGGAAAAAATATATATAAAATATATATCGTAGGTATCTAAGCCAGAGAGGTGTGATAGGAAAGGGACTGGATTATTTTTCTTATGCTACATACACACGTACATCGACTCACATTCACAAAGCGACCGGAGATTAGTTTTTAATAAGAGATGGCGATTTACGGCGGCATAAGAGACAGGGACTGTTGATGACTAGATGTGGGCGTGTCCAGGGGCGTTGAGAAAAGTTGAATTTTATGTAGCGACTTGGTGCAGTGACTACCAACAGGAGTGAAGACTGTAGAGTTTGCAATTTTTTTTAATGCTTTATAGTTATATATAATGTTGTGGAACATCCACGGAAGACGTTTGATAGCAATCTCAATTTCTCTGTTTCATCTTGATATTAATAAGACCTGAAGAAACCAGGAAACTCTTTGTCATATTAATAAGACCTAAAGAAACCAGGAAACTCTTTGTCACGTCAATGAGAGTGTTCCATGGTGAAAAAAACCCTGAAATATATATATTTTTGCCTCGTATGCATGTGAATGGTATTACTTTAGAAATGTTGCTGCCAAAACTATCATCAGAGCCATGCCATGTTTCACCTTCACCTGAATCACCTTCTGATTCAGGGATTCAAAAGCACTGTTCTATAAAATAGTTTACCGCTGCTATAGAGTTTTAAACTCACAGC